>NC_141031.1:30512500-30810000 GCF_052040795.2 Danio rerio
ATGGATAAAAATATTCATTTTCAAAAGGGTGTACTCATTTATGCTGTGTACTGTACAATTCACATTTGTCTTGTAGTTGAAGGGAACGTCAATAAATTACACTAATTTAGAAGAAAACTTTGTAAAATTAGACTGTAATGGCAACCAACTAAAAATAAGCAAATGTTGCCAGGACACTAATTTTAAAGAAGTAAACTGGGTACTTGAGACACTGAGATAGCGCTTATTAATCATCTTTTTTTAAGAATATCCTAATAGTGCCATGGCCTCTATAGACTGCCAGTCAAATGAGTACAGAGAATAGCAAAGGAAGAAATGGCAAAACTGTAGACTTAAACTTTCATAGTAGCTTACTGCGAATCCAATTAGGTGCCATATGGACTGATAAATGAAGGGAAAGAAAGAAAGAAAGAAAGAAAGAAAGAAAGAAAGAAAGAAAGAAATCATTTAATTAATAGGTGAAAGTATGTAGAAATAAGGAAAGCAGGAAAACTGAGAAAGGAAATAAGGCAATGAATGAAAGAAAAGAGGAAGAAAATCATGAGAAGGTAGATCAACCAGATTGTCTACGTGGCACAGGGTCTACAACTGAGGGAGCGAGAGAAAAAGAGAGAGAAAGAGAAGTCAAAAGAGATTTATCCCTTTCTATGTGAACCTCAGGTCAGAGACTGCTATAAAGGCGCAGTGTGATTTTCAGGACTGCCTTCTATTATCATATCTCATATTATACACAGCTGACTTTAAAAATGAGTATCAGAAACCTATGGCTCTCATTTGGGCAATGCACACACACGCACGCACACACGCACACGCACACACGCACGCACGCACACACACACACACACACACAAAAGCATACTCTTTGAGGTACTTGGTCACTGAGCTGAGCATATCTAAAATTCATGAAATGCAGTTCATGAACACTTACTGCAGCAAGACTGCAGCCAATACCACAACTTTGAGAGTCACAGAAACATAACGTGTCATTTTTAAATGTAAAACATGCAAAGACAACAACAAATACAGCCTTATCCATTTGTTCTGATTATTTCGACCAGCAATAACGGCTCAACCAATGACGTGAGTTTAGGGTGGAGTTATCTCACTGTTTGGCCAACGGTGTGTTTGAAAAACTGTGAAAAACAAAACAGTGTTTACATTGTTTCACATGTTGCCTGCTTTAAGTTCTTTACAGCAGGACAAATTCTTACTGACTTTCTGAAAGTGGTTGCAATGTTCTCATTACAGATGCAATATTCTCACACAATTCAAACTGCTAATGCTTTATAATAACTTTTATAGCCATCATCTCTGGTGTAAACAGGCCTTAAGGATTCAATTGTGTGCTCTATTTTTCAACAAATCTACCTTAACCTTCTGTTAAAATAATATCTGAATCCTACCTATTCATTTGTGAAGTGTGACATAATGTGAAATGGCTTCCGGATGCAAGCGCTGAATCAAACTGTATGGGGAGACTCAACAAATGGGAATAATGAACGTTTACAAAGTGCTGTAATACTTTACCCAATTGCAATGTACACTCTACGGCCACTTTAATAGGTACACCTGTCCATCTGCTTGTTAACACACAAATTTCTAATCAGCCAATCACATGGCAGCAACTAAATGCATTTAGGCATGTAGACATGGTCAAGACGATCTGCTGCTGTTCAAACCGAGCATCAAATAAGGAAGAAAGGTGATTTAAGTGACTTTGAACGTGGCATGGTTGTTGGTGCAAGACGGGCTGGTCTGAGTATTTCAACAACTGTTGATCCACTGGAATTTTCAAGCACAACCATCTCTAGGGATTACATAGAATGGTCCGAAAAAGAGAAAATATCTAGTGAGCGGTTGTTTTGTGGGTGCAAATGCCTTGTGGATACCAGAGGTCAGAGGAAAATGGTCAGACTGGTCCGAGCTGAAAGAAAGGCAACAGTAACTCAAATAACCACTCCACACGTCAAACCTTGAAGCAGATGGGCTACAGCAGCAGAAGACCACACAGGGTTCCACTCCTGTCAGCTAAGAACAGGAAAATGAAGCTACAATTGGCACAGGCTCACCAAAACTGGACTATAGAATTGGAAAACGTTGCCTGTTCTGACGAGTCTCGATTTCTGCTGCAATGGTAGGGTCAGAATTTGGTGGCAACAACATGAAAGCATCCATCTTGCCCTGTATCAACAATTCAAGCTGGTGGTGGTGTAAGGGTGTGGGGGATAGATTTTTGGCACTTTGGACCCAATAGTACCAACTGAGCATTGTGTCAATGCTACAGCCTAACAGAGTTTGTTGCTGGCCATGTCCATCCCTTTATAACCACAGTGTACCCATCTTCTGATGGCTACTTACAGCAGAATAATGCACCATGTCATAAAGCACGAATCCTCTCAGACTGGTTGCTTGAACATGACAATAAGTTCACTGTACTCAAATGGACTCTATAGTCACCAGATCTCAATCCAATACAGCACCTTTGGGATGTGGTGGAACGGGAGATGCGCATCATGGATATGCAGCCGACACACAACTTTCTCTCTTTCCCTTCATTTTCCAGAATTAAAGTAGTTCTAAAGTCTAAAAAGGTGCACCCCGGTACTAGTAAGGTATACCTAATAAAGTGGCCAGTGAGTGTATACATCAAAAGAATGTACACAGAATGTGATTGAAATATTGGTGTTAGTGATGAAGCAAGTTCAGAGACAGTTGTGTACACCATGACTTTATATAAAATTTGTTTTAATGTGTAAAATGACTAAAAAGTGGTCATAAATATTTTCTCAATTCAAATGAGCAGCGGCTTGAACCCGGATACAGTATTTCATAGGTCACGTCTTAACAAGCGGATTAAGTGGTTCGAATAGCTGTGTATATTCCCCATCAAGCCAGAAATAAATGTTTTTAAAGTACGTTTCCTGTTAGCCCCGTCCTAAACACCCACTGACGCCTCAAATCCCTCAATTTTTCACAACGGTATCTCACAGCAAGCCCTAGCTTCTTGCAGTTTTCTCTACTGCATTAAATAAAATTAGATAAAAGAAAATGACCCACTCCACCTTTGCGAACAACAGTTTTCCACATCCCTCTAGCTTTAGCAGTTACTTGATAAGCAATTAGGGCTGATTGTACAGCGTGTGAGGGAGATAAAACAAAAGAAAAAAGCAGGTGACAAGATGTGCTGGAGCTAGAAAGGGGCTGCGCTGAAAGGTTTGAGGTTGTGGCAGGCGGTGTGTGTGAGACTCTGTGTGACCTAGGCGATTGTTGGCAGGCGGTGGGAAGCCTCACACTCTGAATGCTAAGCAGTGCTGCCATTGTCTGAGGGGTGCAGCGCCAGTCGCATATGTTACCCGTCGCTCTAGCAACCACTCCCTCCTACACCCAAAGCCCCCCTACGCCATACACAAGCTTGGATGCAGCATCATCACCATTGGCACATCCCCCAAAGAAGGAATCCCACCTACAGGGACTATTTTCTCTGTGACTGAAATACAGTGACTCTTGAGCAAAGGAAGTGTAATTGCAATTTACGCAATCATGAACACTCTATAACCGGAAGACACTGATAGCCATCATGTAATCATCACTATCAAACATTAAATGTAACCATGTGCGCTCACAATGATTCGTTTTAATGGTTATTGCTGAGGTTGTGGTTGATTTTGATCACCACTGAGTATTTTAGGATGATACAATGCCGTTTTCAATTAGAAAACAATAACAAATCATTTATTTTCTTCATATTATATATCACTTGTCATACAGAAATGAATTTCTAAAACTGACTGAGGGAGGCCAGAAAGCTGAGATAAACAATATGCAAATACAATCGATTAATAATGATACATTTGAAAAACAATCTGGACTTTTTGCAAGGAATCAAAACTAGTAAAAGTCATCAGTTTAAAGAAAACCTGATCACAAATGCTGATAGTGGCTTAAATTTACATAAGCCCTTTAAATAGGGCTTTGCAATATAAAATATAGATACCTTGAACTTTGTGATTGAAAAACAGAGTCAAGTTAACTAAATTCTCACTATCCAATTATGGGATGGTCAAATGCTCACGTGTGTATTTCAATGTGTAAGGAGCATCAATATTTTCTATTTACAGTAAGTTTTTGAAACATTGAGCATAGTAGCCAATCACAAATGTTGGCTCGTAATGGCCAATTAGAGATATTTTAGTTAGCATTTGCTCAAAACTGCACTAAACATCAGCAATTGTTCAGCAAAAACTGGCGAGTGATTACATGAACAAGAGATTCGTTGCAAGAATAAACACATATAGAAAATATATATAGATAATACTGACCAAAGTTTTTTTTATGTTTTATATTATCATCAAGATACCAATTTGAATTTCATCAATTTGAATTTTCGTCTAATTAATTCCTCTTAAAACCAGTTACATTTTCTATAAGTTTACTTCCTGCTTTAAGGCACTGCCCATACGAACACAGGTATTTTCAAAACCGCACTTTTTTTTTCCTATGTGGTCTGGCTGTTAGTCCACATGAAAACGCAATGTCAGGTCACTGAAATCAAAATTTTCTGAAATCTCTGACCAGGATGAACATTTTACAAAACTCTAAATATGGTGGTGTGGTTGTGTGGATGCTAAAACTGGAGTTTTAGCCTCATGACACACGGCAGTGTGTGCGTTTTCTCCTCTGATTGGCCAACACGGATGGGTTCACTCCAAACACGGAAAATACAAATGAGGCAAATTCTGCATATTAGCGACAAATGAATCGCGTATTCCGTATTGTTCAACCGCGAAACGGAAATTTTCTTCTGTACTCATGTTTGCATTGACTACAATGCAATTTACCTGCAAAATATACTTAATTGCCTGTTTGACGTAAGCTCAGTTTAAAAGCGTCATTATCTGTTTGGTTTGGCGTACTCATAACATTCATCACAGTGCATTTTTGTGATTTCATGCGGACAGACGTTGTTTTTAAAATAAAGTGTGAAAAACTGTTTATAAAATTTCAGAAAAATCAGACTGTAGTCTCAAATATAATTTCAAATTAGTGTGCATATTCACACTTTTAGTTAGTTTTTTTTTTGGATTGTTTAGTCTGGACCAACAATTTAGATTCGTTAGTATTCCACTGCCATTTGTAAAGGCATAGACAATCCAAAATTGAAACTTTTGTAATGATTTGTACACCCTTGACTTGTTCCAAACCAATTAGAGTTTTTGTTATGTTGAACACAAAAGAAGATATATTAAAGAATTTTGGGAAACTGTAACCATTGACTTCTAAATTATTTGTTTTTCCTACTATGGATGTCAGCAGCTAGAAGTTTCCAAAATTCTTCAATATTCTTCATCATTTTTGGGTGAGCATTCCCTGTATAAACGAATTTAAACATATATAGATATACAGATATTTTTTTTAAAAAGACAATGGTTAGAATGGCAGCTATTATTTTAATCAAATCAAACTTCGCAAAAAGTAAATAAATCCTAAATGTCCAGCATGATCTCACGAGGAAAAGTTACTATTTTACGTTTTGTCAGTTTACAATTTAGACACACTACATGTATACAATACTATAAAGTTTATTTTTCATTCGATTTTTTTTTATTTTATTGCATTTAGATTTACTATAATTTTGCCTATTTATATAATTTTTTTATTTGATCTATTTTTGTCTTCATTTGATTATAATTTGACTTTTAACTTCGTTCATTTATTTCAGCAGCAAGGGTTATGATGGAGAAAAAATTACAACCTTAATTGTACAAAATGTTTTGTTAAAGCTTGGGAGGAAAAAACACAAATAAATGTATATGTAAGTATATATATATATATATATATATATATACACACACACACACACACACGCACAAACCCTACGCCTTATCCAACCGTCATTGGGGATGAGCAAATCATACTAAATTGTACAAATGAGACCATACAAATTCCTACATGTAATTAAATAAATATTAAATAAAGATGTTACAAAAGAAGATAGTCTTCAAATGTCTCAGGTCACGAACATAAGAGGCAAAAAAATCACAATGCAAGCAAAGCTATTAAGTAAAAACCTTCCAAATCTGTTCATGCAGAAGGTAAATAATAAATCCTGTCAAATTGTCACACATGCACATCCATGGTGAATAAACCGCCAGATATAGTGTGCACTGCTACCCTTTTGATTGACTGGGAAGGAAAATTAGATGTCATCGAATGAGACATTCCTGTTCGCAGAGGATGATTCTTCAAAGACATCTGAGGAATATCAACTCACTTTCAGTTTTACTCCTCTCCACTACATGAATATGTTTTTGCAGATGCATTAAGATTAGCATAACATGCTAGAGCCAATTTGCTTCTCCATACACAGCTGAGCTTGAAATGACATGAGGTTAAGTTTTTCTTTTAAAACCTTTCAATTCTGTTTGGTGAATTGCACGAAAACGACACACTTCACCTTTAAATCTACATCTGTAAATCGTGGCTCAGACTTGCAAAACAACAGAAATTCTCAAAGAGCTCAAGAGGTTGACCCAGATTTCCAGTACGCCTATTGCTCAATTACTCAGCTCGACTGTGTCTAAACAGCCTTTACTTGACTGATTACTCAACATCAAATCAAATCAGGCAGAGATTCCTTTCGTACATTTAGCCTGAGCTACACTAGCGAACAAGCTTTCATGTGACGTGATTTACTTTCAAATTCAGACCAGAATGACGTAGCCTTAAATCTGATCAATGATGGTAAATCAGCTCGAAATGTGAGTAGATTCTTGATTTTTTTTACAAGAATTATTAAATGAACTGAGGCTTAGAGAAGTAACTGAGCCCTTAAACCACAATTAATACTTACATTTGATTGTGTAAGGGTAGATGACAAGATGTGCAAACTAAGTTTTTTCTCAAAACGAACCTCTCAACTGAGCCATGAACAGTCTTATTTTTTATTTTTTTTGTTTCTTCAGTAAAACCAAAAAAAGAATCAATATTTTTAGCGTAATGTCCAGGTGACATATTTCATTATGTTGATGTATGTCCAACTGAAATAAAATACTGCGTAGGAGACAGGGCTTTTTTTTTTGCGTATCATTCCCTCATAGCAAATTAATGGTAAAAGGGGCGTGGTTAAGAATATTGCAGCAGAAGCTGTCAATTTGACATCAACAGAGAAGAAGCACGACTCCAAACGCAGAAGCAAACTTTGATTCAAGATTAATAAAACAAACAAATTTTTTTAGATTTTTTTCCAGAACTTGCACAGATTAGCTATTCAAGGAAAGAATAACAATGTGCATAGCAAAATAAACACTGCCAATTTTGATTTTACACAAACTTTAACCACGTACTTGGTGATTCATAACATCTAAGTCAACGTCTCTCAGCACTTTAGGAGTCAAAAAATGTACGTCAAAAAGGAGCTTAATTAAACAATCAATCTTTCCAAGAAACAATCGGTCTTTGCAAGAAACTGAATGTCATTTACCTTAAATAAACAACCTCAGCAAAAAGCTTCCTGAAGTAGAATGACATTTACATGGATGCAACATCGCAAGTGAGCTGACTCTGTGTGTTTACAACAGAGAGGAAGGACTAATTTGTTATATAGTTCATCACAATGTTCTGCAAATATATATATATATATATTCTCAAATCTGATTGGCTGATAGCCGTGCAATATTCTGCAATATCAGAATCATACGAAAGGGTTTTTGAGACTCTCCATGTTTGTTTTTGTTTTTATATACACGATTATGCCGTCAAACTGTTGTATAAACGCAATATCACACTCGTAGCAGTGCGATATGGCTGTATATCAGCACTGGTGGGGTCACAACGCACGCCTCCCACCAGTGCCGATATATATATATATATATATATATATATATATATATATATATATATATATATATATATATATATATATATATATATATATATACACAAGGAGTTCAGATGCAAAGACCTCTAAGCTCCGTCTAAAATCTCCATCGAAAACAAACTGGTTTTTTTTTCAGACTCCATTGTTTATGTTGAATTATTTCACTTTAAAGACCAGGAAAGGCACTTGTTCTTTGACATAAATGTGATATTACTAAACCTACACACAAGAGACGGATAAAAATGTCGCCTGAAATTTTTCTCTAGAAAGCATATAAAGTTTTTTCGCATCGGAACTCTTCATATATATATATATATATATATATATATATATATATATATACACACATTCTTGTATACATTCATTCTCTAAGTGCCAGTACAAGAACCAAAGAGCGGCTTTTTAAACTAAAACCTTTTTTAATATTCTACTGAAAACAAATGACCATCTACATCTTTGATGTTTGGAAGAAAGTTTCATTCTTTGATATTTTTTCTTTTAAGCTTATCCCAAATTCATTTCAAGTTCATGCAGGTGCCCTAGCAGAGAAACCACAGGTGTAGGTATTCATCTAGCAGATGAACAACCAAGCAAAAAATCCCATTAACTGTCACTACAAAGAGCTCAGAGAGATCACTTCTCTAGAAAATAATATTTGATAATCTTGCACTAGAGCCATTCACAACAATTTACTAGTCCCGCCCTAGCAACGAGCAACAGCACCCTAGCAACCGAGGGCTGTGCACTGAGGCCTAACACATGTTCTTTAGGGAGGGAAAACATTTCATCACAAACCAAGAAAAGCATTAGATGACTATTAAAACCACGAATAGCTTGTGAGTGATCTGAAGCTGTGCACAAAGCTGGGATTGTCAAGTTCAACGAACAAAGCAAGTGCCAAGATGACCACTGAACAACAGCAGCAGATACCAAACAAGTAAATCCCTTCGATATGATGGACGGCGACGGTGGCTATATATAATACGAAGCAACACAACCTTAATGCAATCATTATAATTAGTAAGGAATGAACGTAAACAAATAACAAGTCAGGTGGTGTGATTACAAAGCGAAGCACTCGTTTCCCCATCGATCTGCGTTGTGGGACACAAGGGGCTTTGTTATTAGTAAAGGATACTGGGTAGGCGGCACGGCTGACGGCGGAGCGTTTTGGGCTCCCGGTGGCAACGACACGGAGGTCAGCGCTGCGCGGAGCTGCGTTGGCGGTGCCGGTCCGGTTACGTGTCCACTAACAGCGACAGCGGCCGGTTTCGGAACCACTTTCGGTGGCAAACTCATTGCAGAAATTTAAACCAAAACAAACAATACGCAAGTGAAAACGGTCGCACGTTCCAACAAAATCTGGCCGTTTCTTCTCTCTACGAAGGCCGGAACGCGTGTATATCCTTATGCCATGGATTTCATCCAGATCTGGCTTTTAGTAGCAAAAATGTCATTTTATCTTTGAAGTCAGGGGTTGTAGCTGCTCTATACATGGGGACGGTAGGGGGGTTGTATCCCCCTCAGCCAGCCTGGATCTCCCCGGTTGAATTGTTGTTCTCTACCTCTTCAGATGACAGTCTCCGGGTTTGTTTGCTCCGCTTTGCGTAGTAACATCACATTAACGAGTCGCATTGTAAGAATTTCTCATAAAGATGGGAGACTTCACTCAACATGGCGTTGTTGCGGCTGCTTCCAGCAGTCCGGCTGGACGGACGGCTCGGTAAACGTCGGGTAATTTCGTAGATGCTCGGGTTCACCTTACGCCACTCCGACTCCGTAGTGATGGGAAGTCCGACTCGTTTCCACGAATCGGTTCTTTGGAACAGCTAAGATGGGTTCATAAAACCATTCAGTGATTAACGTTATTAAACGTCCTTAAAGTTTATTACACATGCACGAGTATTTTTTTAAATCTTTATATTCCAGTTGTTCCTGTCATTTAAAATTGGTATACAATAGTAAACATAAACAATTACAAATAAATAAATAAATAAAAACTGAACATACATAAAAATACATATTTATAGGGAAAATAATGAAAATAGAGAAAAAATCCAAATTTTGTAGCGCCATTTATTATATTTTGTAATGGTATGCTTTCATTTTTATTGTACAAGTTCACAATATTTTGTATTTAAAATGTATTATGTTATAAATTTATTTAAAAAGTATTAAACAATTAAATACAACTTTAAAACACTTGCTAAATAAAGGAACTTTTTGCCTCGAGTAAAATTAGAAAGAGGTTATTGGTTCAATGAGTCAACGAACTCCAGAACCGTCGAATCATGATTCACTTCAATTGTGATCGAATCATTACGGCCGGTTTTGTGAACCGGTTCATTGACTAGATCTGAAAGAACGATTCGTTCGCGTTCGCGAATCGTCGGCATCGCAATACACCAGTGAGAGTGACGTCATAAAGGCAGTCGCCACATGCCTGCACTGTTTCACATAATGAATGGCATTTTAGATGCATTCCAAACTCTTAATCATAAGTGACGAGTGACTCGCAACAATATAGGATGCCTGAATAATCCATCTTTTTAAAAAAAGGTTCCGCCTACATTTTGGTTGATGGAGAAAGGTTTCAAATATATTTGCATGAAGGAGGCGATTATGGAATTTATGTAAGCTGATGTTGTGGAGAAGCCTGTTTATTGTGTTTATGTGGAGGAAGATTAATAATTATTGCAGCATTAGATTGCTTTTGCAGGCATTCCTGCAGCCATTTAATAAGCATGAATGTGGCGCCATCTGTTGGTAATTTTTCAGAGACACGGCGCGACTGTCTATTTTCTGTTTCATTAATTCATTCATCAATTGAAATCACTGTAATTACGCGAAGCTCGGGCCCTTTTAGTAATGAGCTATTGAAATTAAATTAAGCCCAATGTAAGTATGCAAGACATATTTTGAATATGTTGGATGAGGTAAGCCTATAGCCTAAAACCCTCAACATATCTCCAGATCATTAGAAGACACTTTACAAATGAGGTCCATTTCTTACAAGTAGGAATCTCTGCAGCCAAGAGACCTCCAAGCAAGAGAGACTTAAACCACAAGTAGGTTGGGTTTAGGTGGAGCAGATATTAATAAAACGCATCAGGTTATTATTTGTGAGGTCGAGTTTAGGGTTGAGGTAGGTGTAGACGTTAATGAAACACAACCGGTTACTGTGGAGTTGGGTTTAGGGTTGGGGTAGGTGTAGACATTAATAAAACACTACAGGTTAATGTGAGGTTGAGTTTAGGGTTGGGGTAGGTGTAGACATTAAAAACACACAATATCTGACTTCGTGTCATGTACAAGACATTAAATAAATTAAAAACTTCAGGTTTGTACAGCCCACTCGGAGCTGGAAAGCCCACCTTCACCCAAAAATAATTCTTGTTCCAAGCCCATTTAAGTTGTTCTTCTTACAAATTTCTTTTTCTGTTAAACACAAAATAAGATATTTTGAAGAATGTTGGAAATGGGGAGCATTTGACTTACATAGTAGGAAACATTCATCAAAATATTTTTGTGTTCAATAGAAAAAAGAAAGAAAGAAACAAACAAACGGTTTTCGTACCACTTGAGGGCGAGCAAATGGTGACAGAAGTTTATATATGGGGTGAAGTATACTACACTGAAGTATCATGGATGCTTTTACACAGCAAAAGCACTAGAGGCTGTAATGAGGCAGAGCAAGCAAAACTGTACAAAGTATTCAGTTGATCTAAATGGCACTTGTGCTTATCCTGGATGCCACAACCTGCTTGACATGAATTTAAATGTAACAAAGGCCAGTTGTAATGATAAATCCTGAATATTTTACTGAATATAAAGTTATTTATGACTTGAACACTTTCAATGAACATTTAAATCAGCCATGAAAAGGTGCCTTAAAGTGATGGCTCACATCAAAACAAAACTGCACTCATCCTCATATGGATTCAAATCTTTATGAATTTTCATTTCCCTTGACAAAAAAAGAAAATAATTTGAAGAATGCTGGAGAATGGTAGCCATTAGCATCCATGGTTGAAAAATACTATGTCAATGGTACCACATTCCAGCATTCTTAAAAATATCTTCCTTTGTGTTCAGAGGTGAGTAACTTATGTCAGCATTTTCATTTTTAGCTGAACTATCCACTTTCGTATAATGCAGTACAAAAATAAACCCAATTAAACTGTGTTTACTGCTCACATATACATTCTTCATTTACAATCTGATCATTCACCCAAAATCAGCTTCACATATTGCACAGGCAAATTGTACAGATAGTATGTGTTGGACCAAACACGTGTTTCAAAATGTGAGTGATGTTATTGATGTTGTGTAAGAATTGGCGAACATTACAGTTGAAAAGAAATCAAATAAACCCCCACAACGTATCACAGAGAACATAAATAGTATTTCCCAATAAAAAAATAAAAGCATTTGCTTATAAAAGGCATGTATTCAAAGAAAACACCTGCAAAAAGCACAATTCCTTCCTATTACAATATAGCACTAACTTCCAGTGTTTCAAGAAGAATAAAACTCCATTATATAGATGTCCATGGAGTCTCTATTTACACCAGCTTCCCATTAAGAGGCGGGAAAATAAGTCCACTGTCAGTGACCTGGCAGTCAATATGAGGTAACCTGAGACAGACGTTTGGCATATTTTTTGCAGGGTAACTGCTCCAGGTTCAATCTCACTGTCACCAAAGCTCACACTTGCGTTTAGGGTTCATGGGTGAATCTGCCTTACAGCCGAAGTGCTCAGAGAATTCGTGAGAATTGGAGATGGTGCCGATGACCCGGAAGCGTGAAGGACTGTGAGGGTCAGTGATGACGCCCTCGTGAGAGCTTTCAGGAGTCCGTACAGAGCACCACACCTACACAAGAGGAAACAATGATTTCTTTTAGAGCAGAAATTGTTAAAACTACAAGAAAATGTGAGTAATTGTATTGCGATTTAATTTAAAGAATATATTTTATGACTAAAACGTACAGTTGAAGTCTTTATTTATTAGCCCCCCTAAATTATTAGCTCCCCCAATTTCTGTTAACGGAGAGAAGATGGTTTCAGCACATTTCTAAACATAATAGTTTTAACAATTTATTTCTAATCACTGATTTATTTTATCTTTGCCATGATGACAGTAAATAATATTTGACTAGATATTTTTCAAGACACTTCTATACAGCTTAAAGTGACATTTAAAGGCTTAACTAGGTTAATTAGGTTAGCTAGGCAGGTTAGGGTAATTAGGCAAGTTGTTAATTCTAGCTAATTATAGATGATTCTGACTTCAACTGTAAATGTTATTTATTTAATAAAAACATTATATATACATAGTTGGTCAAAATTAGCCTTAGTGTGATTTTCTTGTTCTTTTTGAAATGTATCCACATTACCACCATTGTGCAGCGTCCACTTGGATGATGTAAAAGCAGCCACAGGACAATGGCGCCAGTGCGCTCACCACACACCAGCTATTGGTGGAGGGGAGAAACTGTGATAGAGCCAATTTGGTGGATGGGGATGATTGGGAGGCCATGATGGGTAAGAGCCAATGGAGGGAATTTGGCCAGGACATTGAGGTTACACCCCTACTCTTTACGAGAAGTGGCATGGGATTTTTAATAACACAGGGAGAGAGGACTCTGATTTAACTCATTCGAAGGACAGCGCTCAATGACAGTATAGTGTCCCCTTCAATATAATGGGGCATTAGGACTCACAGACCGCAGATTGAGTGCCCCTTGCTGGCCTCACTAGCACCACTTCCAAAAGCAGCCTAGTTTCCCCATGCTGTCTCCCATCCAGGTACTGACCAGGCTCAGCCCTGTTTAGCTTCAGTGAGTAACCAATCTTGGGCTGCAGAGTGATATAGCTGTTTAATACAATTTATCAAAATTCTGTGCTTAGTTATTTAATTTCGATATTTATATTTATTTAAGCCCAAAACAGGTTTTGTTTGGCCCAGATTTAACTAAATTTAATTTAGTTGTTTGGTTTTAAGACCATCGTTATGTTTTATGTAAATATTTTATTCATTTATATAATTTTTTCTTAACAAAAGGCATTGTTATTTATAATTATTCTGTTGCTTGGGCTTCTCTGAATAGATTCTATAGGTTTTATTAGACACAACTGTCATATTTTGCTGTTGTTTTGTGCCTTTTTTGATTGTAAAGTTTAACCCGTTTCTAACAGCACAGGCTAAGCACACCTCACTTCAATTATCAGACAATAAACCAAAGTATGGAAATCAATATAAATCCTAGCCTTACTAATTAATGATTCACAACCCACAACCCGACATGGTGGCGCAGTAGGTAGCACTGTCGCCTCACAGCAAAAAGGTTACTGGTTCAAGCCTCAACTGGGTCAGTTGGCGTTTCTGCACGTTCTCAACGCGTTCGCGTGGGTTTCCTCCGGGTGCTCCAGTTTCCCCCACAGTCCAAAGACATGCGGTATAGGTGAATTGGGTAGGCTAAATTGTCCGTAGTGTATGAGTGTGAATGGGCTTGTATGGCTGTTTCTTAGAGTTGGGTTGCAGCTGGAAGGGCATCCGCTGCGTAAAACATATACTTGATAAGTTGGCGGTTCATTCCGCTGTGGCGACCCCAGATTAATAAAGGGACTAAGCCGAAAAGAAAATGAATGAAAGAATGAACCCAAAACCTTTTTATCATGCACATAAAACAACTCAAATTATCAGGCCAACAATCAAACATTTCTAAAAAAAAAAAAAAACACACAAACCTGAGCAAATCCCACAAAAAACAGTTGATGGTTGTTCATCCCAAGGGCAGGCAGACTGGCCTCCTCGCCGTTCTTCTTGATCCAGTTTACATAAGCCTGCAAAGCAAGCGTGATAACATTAGTCCACCAATAACTCTGCATGCTGAGATGCCAGATAAACAGAGCCCTCGTGTCCACGCTTATTTTCCTCTCCATCAGAGAGGTCAACGCAGGCTCTTCTCCGGGCCATATGCTTTGTGCATCTGCTCCGTAACCTATGACTTTTCAGCCGACGGAAAGAATCCGAGCTGCTGGAGGAACAGCGGCCCATTTGGAGCCACCTGTTGCCCCGCAAAGGCTTTTCAGCGAGTCGGGATCACTACAGCCCCCCAAATACTATCAAAGCCGTCAATGAGGGAAATATAGAGAACGTAATGCCTTTGGTCTCGGATTCTCACACGCCATACGCAGGAGCTGTTTTCGTGTTATGGAAAGTAACCACTGGCGTCTGTATGATGGACACAACAGATCTTTAGATTGAATTAGATAGATTAAAAGTAGATTTTTGTTCCACAACAAACCTTGTAAGCCGCATTCAGGCCTCCGTTGTCAGCGATGTTTTCTCCCAAAGTGTGTTTTCCATTCAGGGGTTCATTGTTAATACTGTAGTTGCTGTATTGCTCCACCATGCACTGGGTCTGGTGTTGAAAAGCTTCCACTGACGAATTTTGCCACCATTTTGCAAGATTTCCATCCTTGTCATATTTGCGCCCTGTAAAATATTAGTTTTTTTAAATAACACACATATTCACATTTCAACATCAAAAAATTTCTGTTATAATAGTAAGATGATTTAAAAGGATAAACATTTCAAAGATAAAATATTCACAGCTATTCCAGAGCCAAACAGTTGAGTTCTACCTTTTTTAAATTCATTTAGCCGATCTCTGGTTCTGGCAGGATCACTTTTAGCTTAGCTTAGCATAAATCATTGAATTGGATTAGACAATTAGCATCTACCTCAAAAATACCAGATATTAAAAAATTGTCATATTTAAAGCTTACTACAGAATAGTCAATCTTTAAAAAGCAATGTTAATGGAAATTATTTGGTCATCTTTAAGTGAGATGCTAATAGTCTAATGTGATTTAATTATCTATGCTAAGCTAAAAGTGTTGCCACCAAACCCAAAGATTGGCTAAATGGATAATTTACATGAAAATGAAAATGTATTTGCTATTAACTCACCCTCATGTGATTATAAATCCTTATAGGTTTGTTTTTTTGTCTTTCGAACCCTAATAAGACATTTTGCAGAAATCTGAAAACCGGTAACAATTGACTTGTTAAAAATAAAATACTATGGAAGTCAATGGCTACAGGTTTCTACCTTTCTTCAAAATATCTTCTATGTTCAACAGAAAAAAAAATTAAACAGGTTTGGAACAAGTGAGTAAATGATATTATTATTTTTTATTATAAATTTGTGAACTATCCTTTAGTATTTATTAACATCTTGATAAAGATATATAAAAAAAAGGTTCACATAAAAATTCCCAAACCAGTTTCCCAAAAATTGGATAACTTTTCTTCCATTTCTTTCTATATATATATGATAATAAAATAGTGGAACACTTTCTTTCTTATATTACAGCAACTGATTGTCTTACACACTGCAAATCTGAAATTAGATGAAATATTAAAGGTTGGGACAAGTTAGTAAATAATGACATACATATACACATATACACACACACACACCACACAGTTGAAGTCAGAATTATTAGCCCCCCTGAATTAATTGCTCCCCTGTTTATTTTCCCCCAATTTCTGTTTAATAAGAGAGCAGATTTTTTTTCAACACATTTCTAAACATAATAGTTTTAATAACTTATCTCTAATAACTGTTTTTTTTATCCTGGCCATCCATGATGACAGTAAATAATATTTGACTATATATTTTTCAAGACACGTCTATACAGCTTAAAGTGACATTTAAAGCCTTAACTAGGTTAATTAGGTTAACTAGGCAGGTTAGGGTAATTAGGGTAAAAATCAGAGTTATTCTACCACATATGAAATGAGAACATTTTATTTTAAACTTAAGGTATGGTAGTTTAGAGAAAAAAAACTAAAATTATGTTTAACCATAAGCTGTATTTCAGAGAAACCTCCTTTGTATAACTCTGTTTGCTGCATTTCTCACCGCAAAAGTCACAGCAAAGGCATTAGACGATTCTCTAGGTAAGAATGTTGTTGCTTAAACTTTAAATATGCAGTATTATTTAAATAAAATTAGCACCTATATGTATGATAATGAAAGAGAGCAAGACTATATTTCTTCTATCACAACAACTGACTGAGTCTCACAAAGCAGATCTGAAATAAGGAATAATAAATGACCTTGATCATCAAAAGCATGGGTGAGTTCGTGCCCCATAACCACACCTATCCCACCGAAATTCATGGCTCTAAAAAACAAGAGAATGATGTGTTTATGATGACATATTTGCTGAAATTGACGAGGCTTAATAAGCAGGTGAGGGTTTTGTTAATGGAAAACAATCTTACTTTGGCCAAGCGTGGTTGTAAAAGGGAGCCTGGAAAATGCCTGCAGGAAGAACCATCTCATTCTTTGTCGGGTTGTAGTAGGCATTGACAGTAGGTGGAGTCATACTCCATCTGTACACGCAGAGAAGAGAAGTAAAAAAAAAATCTGACTTCAATGATCACTGCAGTACACAAAAACTGACATGTGTCTTGCCAAAAATCATTTGAATAATAATTAAATATCATGTTCCATCAAGACATTTTGTACATTATCAAAAGTATATATATAAAAATACCATTTTTAGATTTTCAAATATATGTAGTTGTATTATGCTCAAATTTTGTCCAAATTTAACAAACTATACAATAATGGAATCCTTATTTATTTGCTTATATCAGCTTTTAATTTAAATAATAAAGTTAAATTTTATTTCTGACAGATTTTGGGATCAAGGGTTACATATATTTTTTATTTTCTGTTGGTCAAAGACAAAAAGGACGAAGGGCATTATTGCTTATACATCTTTATTAGCCCGCAAAAGAATCTTGTTATTCTGGAAATCCTCCACACCCCCATTTGTGCCAGCCTGGTGTGATGTCTTTTCTAAAACTAGTAAAGATTAAATACACACTAAGGGGTTCGGTGGTCAAGTTCTATACGTACTGGGAACCTATTTTATCATATTTAAAAAATGTGAAAGAATTACCCTGCGGTTAATAAATCTGCATATTTCTGTGTATCCACTTCATGGTGTTTTTTGACTTTTATGCAGTTTGTCCAGCATTTTTTTATTAATTTACATATTTCTTCCTCTGTTATTTGTAATTGTTTTTTTCTTCTTTCTTCCATCATCATTGTTATGTCATGACATGCATAACTCTGGACTGTTTAGTTATTGTTTTTGACCCTAATTATTGTGATAAGCTGCCTTGGGATGTTCAGTTCTTGGGGTAGGACTTGGGTAAAAAAAAAAAAAATTGAAAAAAGGAAACTGTAATGTTTATTGCTGTTTTGTATGAAAACATTATTTTCCTTCAATAAAAATAAAAAAAGACAGAAAGGACTTACTGAGAATGAAAACAATAAAAGAATATTTCCAATTTCCTCTGTATATTTGAATGGTTGAGTACATTTCATTAGAATGTTTTGGTAACTGAAATAAACTTGACATTAATAAAAATGTAAATATTAGCTTTCATAAAATATCCATAATTTTTTTTATAATTAAAATCTAAAACAAAGTACATATTCAAAATTGAACACTTACATTAAAATAAAAATGTCATCGAATATAAAATTTAGAAATATAGAATATATGAATAAATGAATTAAATATAAAATCATAAAAAGTAACACTGCCATAATAATGACATGATTACTGAGTGGAATATGCCTTTAAATGATGTGTGGCAAAGTTTCATCTGGGTGTGTGTGTGTGTGTGTGTGTGTGTGTGTGTGTGTGTGTGTGTGTGTGTGTGTGTGTGTGTGTGTGTGTGTGTGTGTGTGTGTGTGTGTGTTGGACTGATACTCACTGATCTCTGTTGGGGGCTTTTCTCAGCTGGTCAGCAGTCACTCGTGCAGAGAAGTTGTAATAATTCATGACATTTTGAAAGTAGAGATCTGAAACAACATCAAACTGATGTACAGTTTGGGAGGCGAATATTTTAGTTTAGGCACATTAAAGATGTTTTTCATGAAATAAAGACAAACAGAAATGAACCAAAATGCATACATACATCATTAAACACCTTGTCCAGCTCTTTGGGGTTCATAATAAATTTTGGATAACCCACCATGTTGTATATTGCATCAGCCTAGATAAAAACAAAACAAAAAACAAAAACATTCTGATTGGATTTATGAGATCGCAGTATACACTTTAACACCAGGTGGCATTGTAGAGCAAAAAAAATTTCAGAAGGTATTTTTTTTTCTGATATATGGTACAGCAGTGTCTCATCCATGTTCCTGGAGGACCACCAACACTGCATGTTTAGGATGTCTCCTTTGTCTATCACATCCCTTACAAGGTTGTATCTCAATATGCGTTCTTCAGCGATCTTGTATCCTTGTGTAACGTCATTATTAACCTCCATTTTTAATTGAGAAACAGCCCAGGGGCCTCATGTATCAACACTGCGTATGCACAAACACTTTGCGTACGCCAGGTTTCACTCTCATGTTTGGATTTATTAACAATGAAATTAACGTGAGAAGGTGCGTTGGTCCGCGCCAACTTCATGTCTGGTGTTTGTGTATTCTTTTGTGTATTCTCCTAGAGGCAATTATATTAAATTACACACTACAAAGTATCACACCAACACATGTGAAAAACATTGCTATTATTTATAATTGATAAAATGGGTTAATTGACACAATATGTATGTATATATATATATATATATATATATATATATATATATATATATATATATATATATATATATATATATATATATTTTTTTTTTATTATTATTTTTTTATTATTATTATTATTTTTTTACCAATTATGTGGTTTAGAACATATAAAAGCATTTGCAAATGTATACAATTCTTAGTCTATGGCAGTGTTGGCCTTATTAAAGGACACTGTCAATGGTCGAATCCGAAGGGAACACATTTTTTAGGGAACACAGTGATTTTCTGGCCCACGATGATTACCGGCTTATTAACTGTTTCAGATTTCCAAGAGCTATCCTCTTGGAGCTCTGTGCCGAGTTGGGTCTAAATTTGGAAAGAGAGACAGCAAGGAGGCTCCAAGGTGGCAGTGTGCGATGGGTGGCTTCTTGGTAAGTGATGTATTTAAAGATATTTTTTCAGCTAAGTTTAAAAAAAAAACTATTTATTTAGCATAATTATTTAACTGCATATCACGAGACCGCGGTTATCCATTAAAAACCTGGCTGTTAACCTCCCTCAACAACCCACAAACTGACCAAGAGCGCAGATACAATGATGCCCATTCTTGCACTTGGTCTGTTGTAGAGCGGGTGATTGGGCAGCTGAAATACCGGTGGCGCTGTCTTGATAAGAGCGGAGGGGTGCTGCTATACCGCCCTAATAAAGTGTTCCTCTAATACATCTGTCTCCCACAGACCGGGATACTACTCCAGCCCACAATTGAGGCAACTCTCTCCTCAGAGGCAGGGGGATCCCCTGTTCCCCTGCCTGTTCGGTCCACACTTTTATGGTGCGCTGCTGTTCTCCTCTTAACCTGCACCTTTACATCAAACCATTTCTTTCTTTAATCCGTTCACAAAGCAATCTTCAGACCCCACTGCTTTAACCGCGTCAGCTAAACTCTCCCACTCTATTTTTTACTTTTGTTATTAATTACGGAGGACAAACTTGCAAATACACAACAAAAACAGTTTTTCTCCGGTCTACATTCAATAGGAGCACCTCCAATTCACATTCTGTGAAGTTTCTGTTCTTGCTTGCTTTTGCCATTGCTTTTTTGTTTGGTTTTGCCAAAGTGGAGTCATTACCATATTTATACAGGGCAGGAGGCAGGGAGGGGTTTTACGCTCGTTCATGTTGCGCTCAATTTGACATTAATTCAGATGTACAAAGAGAATATGCGTGGGATTCCGCATACGCAGTGTTTCATACATCTGATTTTTTTACTGTATACGCATATTTACAGCTTTGTCCATATGTAATGTTTTAGTATTATTCAACGCAAGTCTTTGTACTTGAGGCCCCAGGTCTTTCAGTCTCTGTAAATGATCTGATGATCTGAATCAGGGGTGTTTTAATTTGAAACATGGAATAAGTGCAGAGCTGATAGTCGTCCAGGAACATGGTTGAGATTCCGATGGTCTAATCCGATTTAATTCTCTATGCTAAGCTAAGCTAAAAGTGCTTCAGCCAAACCCAAACATTGGCTGAATGGATTAAAAAAATGGTAAAACTCAACTGTTTAACACTTTTATTTAAAGTTTTCTTTTTAGAAAATCTGGACTAAAAGCAAGCTGGGTGACAGGAAACAACATATCCAGAAAGACTGAACCCAGTGTCTAGAAAAGTTAAAGCTTCTTCTTAAAAAAAATGCTCATTTACTCTTGCTAGGATAACTTCAAATAGGATGAAGAAGTAATCTTGTAAAAGTCAGGAAATTATAGGCCGTTCTACAACTTTGATTTCCCCTGGATATTTGGCCTTTAAAATCCATCTGGCATGTAAAAACACAAAAGGCAATGAATAAATAAAACCTAACTTGAAACTAAAGCATATATCTGACATATTAGCTAGATGTTGATTTCCGCAGGATCCATACCCAAATTCCCTGTGGGCAACAGCGCTGGAAAACATCACATGGGATCATGCTGTCAGCTCTCACCTTTTCTTTGGCTGCTTTTTTTGTCTCGGGATCCATCCAGCTGACAGTCTTCAAGCTGTCTTCAAAGGCCCATTTGATCTCGGAGACCATATCTTCAACCTGACAAACACATCAGGAGAGAATATAGTTTATAGGCCTGGAGGAAAAAGACGGGGACGGAGTGCAAAAAAAAAAAAACATCACAAAGATCCTCACAAAAGCTTTGCTGTCTTCGGAAAAAGTAGCTTTGACAAAGAGCGCCCCGAGAGCAAAGCCCAGAGCGCTGTCCGTGTCGCTGACGCAAAGTTTCCAGCGTGGCATGCAGCTCTGCAAAACACGAAGGTGATACATAAACAACTAACATCATTTTCAGGGTGACATCTCACAAACAGAAATCCTCCAGGCATCAACTGACTGTATAGTTTCCATGCGGGTAGCATTTGCGATAATGATCACAAATAATTTGTTCATAATGTCTTCGAAAAACATGTGGATGTAATAAGTTAGAAGCTAGACATCTCACTTTTCTCATGAAAAGAAGTGAATTTTAAACTCTTTCCTGTCCCTTGAAATGGGGTGTGAAGGGGAAGGGCTTCAAAATTTATTCCTAAAAAAATGGGACACCACTACATCACATGCATACGTCATCATGTCATCGTAATCTTTTGCTTCATATGAGATCGACAATGACAACTGCTGTAGTGTTATTTTTTGGTATTTATCTTCAAGAAATAACTGAAGGAATATGTCATGTTATCATAAGGATATAATGCGGCAATAGCCTCATTACTGTTCTGTGCATTTACACCGTGGTCATATTTATCTATGTAAACACATAAACACAACATTAACATTATACCAGTCACTATAAAAAGCTCATTTCTAGCCACTAGACATTTCTGACAGGGTATTCGAGTGTCATCGAGTGACAGAATGCTGTGGAACTACTCTACAGGAGTTATTATTAGGGATTATACATAGCCAAATTTAGCTGTTTTTATTTTAGCATTGTTTTTTTAAGCATGACAATAAAACACAAATGTCATTATGAATGTATTAAAACATATGCTTGTTTGCTGTAAAAATTTGTAATAATAACAAAAAAATACTAATTTGTGCATCTTCTTCTGTGTGCAGCCATGCTGCCATTGTGGCTGGTGTATTCTGGGAAATTTTCTTACCCCTTGTTTCAAGTGTGGTCCTGAAAAATCTTAATTTCAAGGGGAACCTAGCCCTTCTCCTTAGCCATACGCCTTCAAGCTAAAGAGAATTGGGACACCCCTAACCCTTCATGTGAACGCGCAAAACGAAGGGAAAGGGGAATGGTTAAGGGGTAGAATTGGGATTTAGCTTTAATGTCATTTCGTTTAAATAAACAGTTCACACAATGAACAAAAGAAATTTTGCCATCACTTACTCGCCTTCTTCCAAACCTATTTGAGTTTTTCCTTCGTTAAACACAAAAGAAGATAATTTTAAAGAATGTTCCACAATATTTATGTATTATTAAAGTTATGGATACAAAGTATTACCATTCTTTAAAATATCTTCTTTTGTGTTCAGCAGGGAAAAAAGGAAAACTGAAAAAAGGTCTGGAACCACTTGAGGATAAGCAAATGATGACAATTTTCATTTTTGGGTAAACTCTCCCATTAAATAATTTTTTTAATGAATAGAAAGTTCAAAAGAGCAGCATTTGCAGTATTTCAAATGTCTTTACTGTCACTTTTAATCTAATAAAAAGCTAATTTTACATTCATAAATGAACATTCTGCCACAAAACGAAATTATGTGAACTAATTTTGTTATACTTTTAGCCATTTGTAAGCTTTCTTTTGGTGTAGGTAATATTTGGTAACATTATTTTAACCCACCAGTCCTGCTGTACCCAATGTGCTCGGAGCTGGGATCGAACCGGCAATTCTTTGCATGGGAGTCGGTTGCTCTAACAAGGAGGCTAAGACCATGGCCTCTAGCATCTGTCGCTAGCTGGCCTCTGTTACACTCACCCCACTAAACTTCACTCCCATCCCGGACGAGCCCCCTACATGTAACCCACCGGTCCTATGCATCTTTAGAGGTCAGAAGAGAGAGGTTTACCTGCATAGCACTTCGCTAGCTGGCCTCCATTACATAACAATAATAATTATTATTACAGAGATTTTAGGTTACTATTTTAGATAATAGATTTTTTCGCTTTCATTCAAGTTGTCTGGTGTGTTTTTTGCCCTTTTGTTTAAATGATATTGACATTACCTTGGTGTTATAATATATTGTTTTGTTTTTCACAATAGTACATGATTAACTGTGTTGCATTTCTTCTTTGCATATAGGGGCCACATAGCACAAAAAGTCATTTTGGTGAGAGCATGCTATAAATATTACTTTGTTTTCCTTGTCATTTATTTTTAAACACATTGACTCCCAAATAAATGTGTAAACATTTTTGAATCATGACAGCTTTTACCATTCACTTTCGCTTTACAGTATTTAAAAAAAAGCCATACTACAGAGTTAAAGAGTCAATATTCAGCATATTTTGTGTAATTTAATCCTACAAGTTTGAAATGACATGAGGGCAAATAAATGATGAGTGATCATTTTTGACTAAACTATCACTTTAAATGAAAAAATAAAAGCTGTGTCCTCAACAACTTTGCTGAAGGTGACCGTCCTTAAGGTTTCTCTCTCCATCTCTTTTCATAACTCATCACGCGTACACACAGCGCCCAAGGCTCAGTCTTTGGTTTGTTATTTCAGCCTGACCCCAGCGGAAAGTGAGGCCAGGGCAACAGGATCTCCTCCTGATAAGAGTCTGAATAAGCTGGCGCCCCGCAGAACAACACGCCACCTCTCCAAATACACCAACACTGATACCAGTTATTAAAAAAAAAAGCCCAATAGACACACTCGCTTGTTTAATATGTGGATGATTTAGTTTTAATATCAAAGCATTTCTGCACCAAAAGATCCCTGCAAGAGAAAAAAGGTAGTGTAGAGCAATATTTTACCTAAATGTGCATGTGTTTCTAATCTATATTATCATTTCATTTAATTTTTTTATGTATTTGTTAAAAAAACAAGTTATTCCAAGTTATTTTTTTCAGGACTTTTTGTACAGACAGTGCAAACAGAATAACATTTATTTGCCCATTTAAAATAATTATGATTTATGCTTGGCTGAATAAATGTTTGGTCAAATTTACATGACTTTTGTTTGGACCATCTCAAATCTGACTAAAAAGACATGATAGTTTGTTCATTGTAAACTATGATCTGAAAAAGATGAAATCATCAAACATAAATAACAGTGTTCTACGTAAAGTGCATTATCCGTTTAAGCATTTAAGTACTTCTTTGTAATACGGTAGTTTTTCTTAATTGTTTTATTTAATTAAATGTTTTTATTTTACCTTAAGTTAAAGTTTAAATAATTTTCCTTTAACTTCATTAGTTTTTTATTTGTCTATTTGTTTTATTAATATTTACATATAATGTTACATAAGGCGACACGTGGCGAGGTAGGTAGTGCTGTCACCTCACAACAAGAAGTACGGGTCGCTGGTTCGAGCCTCGGCTGGGTCAGTGGGCGTTTCTGTGTAAAGGTTGCATTTTCTCGCTGCGTTCGCGTGGGTTTTCCTCCAGGTGCTCCGGATTCCCCCACAGTCAAAAGACATGCGTTACAGGAGAATTGGGTAGACTAAACTGTCCGTAGTGTATGAGTGTGAGTGATTGGTATGGATGTTTCCCAGAGATGGGTTGGAAGGGTGTCCGCTGCAAAAACAAATGCTGGATAAGTTGGTGGTTCATTCCACTGCGGCGACCCAAGATTAATAAAGGGACTAAGCCGAAAAGAAAATTAACGAATGAATAATATTATATAATATATATTTTATTTATTTATTATTATATATATATATATATTAGCCCTCTTGTTTTTTTTCCCCCAAATTTCTGTTTAACGGAGAGAAGATTTTTTTCAACACATTTCTAAACAATAGTTTTAATAACTCGTTTCTAATAACTGATTTATTTTATCTTTATCATGATGACAGTAAATAATATTTTACTAGATCTTTTCAAGACACTTCTATACAGCTTAAAGTTACATTTAAAGGCTTAACTAGGTTAAGTCGGCTAAGTAGGCAGGTTAGGGTAATTAGGCAAGTTATTGTATAACAATGGTTTGTTCTGTAGTCTATCAAGAAAAATATAGCTTAAAGGGGCTAATAATTTTGTCCTTAACAGTAAGTTCCTTAAAATGCCAACTATAGCAACGTTAAATTATGAATGACAGGAAACAGGACTGAAATAAATGTGAAAAAACATGAGTTGTTATGTGATATTTGATGGCTCTTTCCGCAGCAGTTTTGCTTCAGGCTGACAGATGACAGCTTTGATCTTCATTTCTTACCTTTTTGGTGCCGTACATGACTTCAAGGAAACGCTGCTCTGCATCCTGGAACTTCTGGTCTAAGATGGACACCATTTTCCGCACCACTTTCATGATCATGTAGTTGTTTAAGACACTGCAGGAAACACATTAGCTTTGATCTCAGCTATCACACAATGTGAAACAATAGAGAATGTGCGTTTCCACTGGTGTTACATAGTCATAAATGTGCAGAAGTGATCTGGCTAACGTTGGGTTACCTTTTGTTTGTGTTGCTGATGAGCTCGGAGACTTTCTGGAGGTATTCTTTAGCGTATACGACCACAGGTTCAGAATCATTTAGTTCAACCGGGGCAAAAACAGAAGAGAGGAAAGGCATCCAGTCTATGGCAGGAGCCAATGTCTGCAGCACAACATATAAACACATCACTGATGAGGATTTCCAGCCCACACTCAACCTATAAAGTAAATCCTATGCTGTAAAGGAAATAGAACTTTAGGTTTCAACATCTTGACACTGATTGAAAAAAAAAAAAATCACAAGTTGACAAAATATCAGACATTTAACTGCACTTGAAACTGAAAATAGTCTAAAAAAACGATCTAGCTGGAGAATGTTTTCTTCTGCCATACCAAAAGATTGGCTGAATTCATAAAAAAACGATAAAACAACTGTTTAACCTTAGGTGACTTGCAAAATGAGCTTACACTGCCAAAAAAAACTTTTCTTACTTAGATTTTTTGTCTTGTATCTAGTTCAATATGTACAAATTCTTAAATTAAGAAGCATTTTCTAGATAATATTGTCTTGTTTTAAGAAATAACATGTCAAAATTAAGTTTTTCCCTAAAACAAGTAAATTAATCTGGCAGTGGGGTAATCAAAATGATCTTATGTCAAAACAAAAAACTAAAATATATTGCTTACACCCTTGGCAGATTATTTATTGAAACAATACTTTTTTGTTTGTTTAGAAAATACTTCTTGGTTTACAATTTTTAAAATATTTGGACTAGTTACAAGACAAAAATCCAAGTAAGAAACATAGTGTATTTTGCAGTGTATACCAACATTCTTCATTATTTATTTGGTGCAACAAAAAGAAATTCATGCAATTTTGAAATAACATTTAAGAAAATATGAAAAATTGATAATGAAATAATTCTCTAAACACACACTTGGTGGTGAATGATTGAGAGATTAGTTATGCGTTCACTGATTCATTCAAAGAACTCATTTATGCAGCAAAGAAGTGATCAGATCTTTAAAAGAATGGCTCATAGAATCATAGATTCACACATTATCTTGTTCAGAAAAAAACAATGAAAGGGATTAAGCCTTAAAGAAAATGAATGAATGGAAAAAAACAACGCTAAAGCTGCATGGCAGAGCGAATGCAAATGTTCATCGAACATACAATTTTGGCCATTTTCTAATTTTGATCACAGTGTTCTGGATGAAGAGCTTTGGTTATTTTATCACTTGTAGCAAAACAAAACTAAACTGAACTTTAATACAATTAAAATGCCTTCAAATTCGAAAGGTTGTTTATAAATCTCAATTATCCTTTACATGTATAACTCTATCAAAGCAAGCCTGTAGGATTTTTGGGTCACGATTATAGTAAGGCAAAATGTTTTGCCATTTCTGCTCAGAAATTTGTATAAAATCTATGGATTTATGTGGAATGATTTTGAGAGTATAGGTGCTAAAAATATAACACATAATAACAACTTTTTAACTTTTAATTTTCAATGCAAACCCCATTAAGACCACTTGTTTGGTAAACAATGCAAGTCTATCATATAATGTATATCTAATAAAAACTGAAAATATTACTTTATAAACTGTATTGTATATAAATCATATTAACATTTGCATATTATTTAATAATATAACTGAAATTAAAATCAAAACTGAATATATATGCAAGTAAATAAATAGATTGCATGATGGACTTACAAATCTGCTGGTCTAGTCATGATCCAGCAGAGAAGAACCATGCATTTAAATCAGTGCTATAGTAACTAGTAAGGAACACTCACCGCCAACTCTTTGGCTTGGATTTTATAATATATTTTCTCCTCATCCCGTCGCTCCACCTGAGGCACAGTAATGTTTGCCAGGGTGGTTTCAAACTCGATGATCTCCTCCATCATTTTCTGCGAGGTGTCCTGTGAGCCGCCCAAGAGGACTCCAAGTTCCACCAAAAAGTTCAAGTAAGCATTTAAATACTAAAGGAGGAATGACAACACCAGCTTTAGACCACAGCACAACGTTTCCCACGTTCATGAACAACATATGGTCACTTTGTTTACCTTTTCATTGGCGGTCTTATTGAGATAGTATTCCCTAGAGGGGAGTCCCAATCCTGACTGATCCACCTGCACAAAAATGACAGTGTGTTTTAGTATCAACAAAGAAAAGCTACAGTGACATGTATCATTACTGTATAACAATATGGAATGTCAATCTATAAACAATTTAATTAGGAAACTGACCCAAAATAACAATTTATTTCAGAAAAGTCATTATGGTAAATGTGAAAAGCACTAAAAAGACAAAAGAAAGAAATATTTTTTTAATAATAGAAGCTATTACTTTTTTTGGCTATAATGGTCATGCTTATTTTCAGAAGTTGCTTCTCAATCGCTATTTGGATATATTTAAATCCTCTTTATTGCAGTTGCAAAACAGCTTGGTTGCCAACATTCTTGAATGTTTTGTATGCTCCACAAGAGATAATGTCATGCATGTTTGAAATGGCACAAATTAGAAAATATGAATATTTTGTTTAATGAAATTCATAGGTAGCTGTTTGCAGAGTCGTGCATGCAGACAGGTACATATGGGTACCTGTCGGGTGAATCGCTAATATTTGATGTAATGGATGGATTAATTATTCACGTCATTTGCAGTTCGGGTGCAAGTCGATAATAAACAGGCACAGGCGGAATGTGGGTCCAGTAATCAATCAGTGTGCAGCATTTTAGGTAATCGTGCAGCAACTTTATTCAAAACTTGAATAAAGATTTAAGCTCATCATGGTGCTCCTGGTTCCTGCATTTAACCTTTGATGGCAGCTTACCCTCTAGCGTGTTGCAGAGTGATCCATTATTGTTAGCTAGTAGTAAGTAACATTGCTTTTGTATTTTGCTATATCTGAAAAAAAAAAACTATATTTTCAGACTAATCTAGTTCTATTCTTGTCATACCATTCCTCGCATTAAGTAAGAGAGACTTCTGTGTTTGATTTTAAATGTGTGACAAAGTCAGCTGAAACCATTAACAGTTGATGGCATACTTTTAATTATTTTATGTATTTCTTTTATATGTCATTTAGGAAATGTGTTAATGTATTAAAATAGTTCATTTGATATTAAGAATAGTTATCTTTTTTCTGTTAAATTAATGCTTGTTGCATGAGAAAATAAGTACATGCACATCTATGTATCGTGCGGTTCGGGTCGCGGTGTGTATGTGAAACAGCTAGAGTGGGTTACGGAATGATATTAGTCCTGCTGAAGGGTGACAGGTCGGTGTTTTTTCAATTATTGCAGATGTGGGTTTAACGACCCGTGCAGGACTCTGGTTGGTGGTAAATGTCAAACAAGTGGGTGGTTTAGTCATTAATTCATTGATTCGCTCAAAAAAATTATTCATTCAGTTTTTTGATAGCTCAGCCCTTGAATTATTGGTTAACTTGATTTGATGTGGATTCATTCAGAAAAGAAACATGCAGATGCAACAAATATTATGCTTAATTTCAAAGGTAATATTTTTTACATTTTTTAATTGGAGCAAAAACAGACACAGTTGAGTCTAAAATGTAACACAATATTAATGTATTATTTACTGAACTTTATAATACAACACGAATATGATACAAAACAATATGAAAAATGGGCATTCTTGCCTTAATGTTTTGAATTTAAAAAGTCATATAACAACATTCCATAGGCTTCATTGGCAAGGAGTCAAACTATTATATGAAATATACTATCATTTACTCAGGTCTGGGCTTGGATGCATTAAAACCATATATTGTTTTACATATCTAATTAACATGTTAAATAAACAGCCCTAGACATAATAAATTCTGACAGCACTCATAAAAGAAAGCACCATATCTAAAACAGTGCAGAGTTTCCCGTCGACATGTCACGATGATTGAAATGAACAAAATCATAAGTGTTTCCACCTGTATGATGTTGCTGTTGGAGCTTTTTGAGTCTGTGCTGACAAAAACAGTGAAAAAGGGAGAGGTTCGGAAGTTGGCTGACACAATCCGTAAAACCTCCTGGAAGTTATCCTTCTCCCACGGGCCTTTCAAGCCCCAGCCTCCCGTCTGGAAAAACAATGTTCCGTTATTAAGAATTATTATCCCAGAATAAGACTAAGAGCTGGTTTTCATTAAGGCTGATATGTTTACAGCAGATCTTTGGAGCTTCGTTTTGTTAAAATAAGGTGACTGGGATTGTGTGTGTGTATCTGAGGTCACCTGATTGATGAGGTCCTGGAGTGGTTTTGCTCCAAGCTCTTCAATTTTGCTCTCGTTCATGCAGGCTTGGTAATACCACTGGGCTTTCTGCTCTGCTCTGCTCAAGCTTTTCATGCTGGTGTTCTCTGAATATACAAATTTTAAAAAAAAAAATGTATATGACAAATCCTTTATAGCAAAGTGAAATGAAGCCAATAAGTTAGTAGGAGCCTTCATGCTAACATCATTCCTGCTTTATTCATAAATTAAAAGACGTGTTCTGTTGTGTCTTACATACTTTAATTTTAGTTTCAGTTATTTTATCATCAAGATCAACTAAATTAAAATGAGAAATATCTCTGTTGCAACAAGCTAAAACATAAGCTTAAATAAATATTTTATATACATTTCTGTCAATTATTTTAATTTGAAGTAGCAAAAGGGTTTTACTTCATCTATAATAACTCTGTTTCAAAGACAGCTATCATCTAAATGATTACAAAAGTAATTATCTATATAATCAGCATACATTTTGAATGAGTAATACATTAATTACACAGTTGTGTGAAAAAGTATTTGCCCTGTTAATTGATTTATTTGTATTTTTTTTTGCATGTTTTTCACCCTACAAAATTTTAGGTCATCAAAGGAATTTAAACATTAGTCAAAGATAACATAAGTGAACACCATGCAGTTTTTAAATGAAAACATTAATTATTAAGAGAAAACATAATACAAAACTTCATAGCCTTGTGTTAAAAAAAAAAAGTTTGCATCCTAAATCTAATAACTGGTTGGGCCACTCTTAGCAGCAACAACTGCAATCAAACTTTTTGATAACTTTCAACAAGTTTGTAACAGCTCTGTAGAGACATTTCAGTTCATTCATCTTTGCAGAACTGTTGTAATTCAGCAAAATTTGAGAGTTTGAGCATGAACCGCCTTTTAAAAGTTCATGCAACAGTATCTCAATTGGATTCAGGTCAGGACTTTGACTAGGCCACTCCATGTCATTAAAATAAGACTTTGGTCACCTAACATATATAAAGAGAATATATTTTATTATAGTAAGAAATACTACATTTCAACAACATTTAATTATTTTACAATTCACTTGATATTTCCTCTTTATTCAAATTTTATTTAATTTTTTTTCCTAATATATTCATTGGGGTGTACTCATTTGTGCATCATAATTTTGTTAAACTAGTTCTAGTTTTGGCTTTACTTACTAATTAATCTAATCTATATGAACAAATATCTTATTGTATTCACCTTATTCTCAGCTGACGAGTGGGCGCTGCCATTTGAATCTTTTTGTCTCGCGACTTCCGGTCACATTCACTTCCATTCATTTTTTGACGTTAACAACTGCTCGTTACGCTGCTTGATGTTGCAATTTAATATTTTCTTATTATATTATGCTACTTGGTCTGTGTAGTCATGCAAATATTTGTTTGTTGAGCAAGTAGTTTGGCCATTTTCTGCCGTTTATTATTCCTTGTCATTTCTCCCATAGGCGACTAAATCGGAAGTTCTAAGACAATCGCGAAAACAGGCGCACTTCCGCATTTAAGAATAAGGTCAATAGCATCCTATAGAGAGAATTTACTCATTTATGATCGACACTGTATATATTTAATCATCAAGCAGTATTAAAATAATACAACTATTTCTTCGTTGTGTTTTTCTTACCTAGCAAGTTCTTCATGACAGCCATGTTATGTTCCCACAGGTTGCTGAAAGGCCCCCAGCGGGACTTGCCCTCAGGCAGGGGGTTTTTCCTCATCCAGCCTCCACATGCGAAGTTATAAAAGTCCTGGCAGGGGTCCACCGACCGGTCGAGAGACCCCAGAACTGCACTGGCTACACTCACACATGGCTCCGACAGGCACAGACCTGGATGAGCTACAAAAAAACCAAAAAAACAGTACATGTACATAAATAAGCTGCTGCGTATGCATATACATCACATACATGTCAAAACAGACAAGAAAGCCTTCCTGATGTCATTTCCACCAGGACGTTCATAAATTAAGTGCAGTTCTGGCACACATCCCCACATCACTTACTTATCTTTATAAGATTGAGAAATAAATCAACACAGCTTTGATTATGGTTCTGGGTTTGAGTGAGCTACACTTTCAGTGCTGTATCTCAAACTGCATTCACTCTGCACATCATAAATATCCTATGAATGTCTCTTTGAGGAAGATCCCAGGACATGAACCCATCTGGAACTGTTCACTTTATCGGGACTGATGCCAAAACTTGGATTCTGAGAAAAGGACTGTATTTATTCAGAATCATGATCAAATAAAAAAGGCCACACAGAAGAGTTACTCAAAAAAAAAGAACAGCGATTAAACCCAGGAGATCACAGTACTGCATTTCCTTTTCATCAGATACTATCTGTGCTCAGACAAAAAAAAAAAGACATTTTGTTAGCAGAAGTGATATGGGAGGAGAAAAATATACAATACTAACCATTCGCAACCACAAAGAGTAACATTTTAGTATGTGTTTTTGCCAGTGATGGCAAAAGAACAAAAATAATTTCCTCAAGTAGAAGTACAGATACTCATGTTTAAAATGACTCTGGAAAAGTTGAAGTACTGATTGCACTTTTGTACTTAAGTAAAAGTAAAAAATTATGGCCTCAAAAATGTACTTAAGTAAAAAGTACCCATTACTACTACACATTTTAGTTTCACTAGGTAGGTAAATATCTGGTTTCCCTCATGTCTCATCATCCTGACGCAAACTCACATCCTTCATCATGTAGTTTTGCTGCTGTTGGATCAAAAACAACAGCTGCCTTTTTTATTCAATATATTTAATATATTGCGAAAATAAATACTTATCGTATTTGACAGCAAACAATGATTTTTTTTTTGCTTTAGCAGCTTTTAAAAATTATCTGTTATTTTAGTGCTTTTTCCTGGGTATTGCAGATAGTTTACTTAATGAATAAACACTAATACTGTTAATACATTTATTTTATCCTAAAAGCTACAATCACAGGCGTGACTACAACCTAAAAAACATGTGCATGATCTGTTATTCACGTGATAAATTCAGGATCTTTTGCATTATATTTTTAGACATGAATTGCCGAGTATTTTTACTTTTGTTGTTGTAAAGCATTTGTTAAAATTGAAGATTAATATGCCTATATGCAAAATCATATAGTGAATAAAAAAAAACTGTTAAACAGTATAAATTCTGTATTAAGAAATTTGAACTCATCGGAAATAAAGAAAATAAATCTTGATACATAAAGTTTTTATAAAGTATTTGAGTGTTTTAGTCCTAAAATGTACAAATTTTTTCAAAAAAAGCACTTTTTTTTCGTGGTATTAGATTGAAAGGCAAGAGAAATTTGGACAGTATAACCGGAAGTAGAGCACTCCTAAAGCACCTGAACTGGAATGTGTCTCTCTTGTTTACCTGTGATCTGATTGAGCAAAATGTGTCTTATTACCGTGTAAACAGGGCAGCATCAGTCATGTTAAATTCGCAGTCTCCCTCTGTCTCATCTGCATAGTCATTCTTGCCTTTTTCATAGTAATCTTCATAAACTAGCCACAATAAGGTGCATGATAGCCTAGGTTGAAAAAGCCGCACACTGACGAAAATAGACCTACTGAATCAAAAAGGTGCTCAAATTGGCAATGACAAGAAATAATATAGATCACGCCACCAAACACATGAAAATGAAAGTAACGAGCCTGATTTAAAAATGTAAGGAGTAGATATATAGGAGTAGAGTTATAATCTGGTCCCTGGTGAATCTACTAATGTGAAAAAGTAACTTTGTTTTGGTAAGTTTTCATTGCTTTTCATTTTACCTATTGACAAAATTATATACTACCGGTATCTAATTTACTCAATTGTCTACCATTGAAATTTCTGCATACTCAGTGTAGAAGCTTGAGATTTACTATAAAACAATACAAAAAAAGTCTCCATAGACTCACAACTTCTGATCCTCTGAGGAAATTATGGTTAAAGAAGAATACAAGTATTATTATTCAAACAAAACGTATTCTATGACAGACCGCTGCAATAATGATGGTCAATTCAACGCCGTTTCTGCTTCATGCTCTAATAACATTACCAATCGTCTCTTCATATTTTGAAAATGATTCTAAATTGCATTTCGGAATATACTTGCAAAAGTGATCATTTGCCAAATTCATTCATTAATTCATTCATTTTCTTGTCGGCTTAGTCCCTTTATTAATCTGGGGTCGCCACAGCGGAATGCACCGCCAACTTATCCAGCAAGTTTTTACGTAGCGGATGCCCTTCTAGCCACAACCCATCTCTGGGAATCATCCAAACACACATTCACACACACACTCATACACTACGGACAATTTAGCCTACCCAATTCACCTGTACCGCATGTCTTTGGACTGTGGGGAAAAACCGGAGCACCCGGAGGAAACCCACGCGAAGGCAGGAGAAACATGCAAACTCCACACAGAAACGCCAACTGAGCCGAGGTTCGAACCAGCGACTTTCTTGCTGTGAGGTGACAGCACTACCTACTGCGCCATTGCCTCCAGCATTTGCCAAATAAATAAAATAAAAATGTACTCACTATTTACTCTCCCTCAAGTGGTTGCAATATTTTATGTGTTTCTTTCTTCTCTTGAACACAAGAAAATTATTTGAAGAAAGCTGAAAGCCTGCAAACCTTCGACTTCCACAGTAAGAAAAACAAATACTGGTTATGGGTTTCCAGCTTCCTTCAAAATAACTTCTATTGTGTTCAACAGAAGAAAGAAGGTCAAGCAAGTTTGGAACAATTTAATGAAGGCAGATTTATCAGTTTTGGGTGAACTCTCCCTTTAACAGTGACCGAGGGGGTATTTCAGAAAGCAGGTTACGTGACATACCTGGGTAAGTTTGAGAGTAAGTGGATAACCTCAGCTTTGGTTCCAAAATCGGAGGTAACTTCTGGGGTATGTTAAGTAGCCATAGCAACTTACTCTCTGAAGATAACCTGCTCCAGAGCAGATTATCCTCAGGGAGTAAGTTGCTTTGTTCCAGAGTTTGTCTGTTTTCAGAGAGTTTTCTGACCATTGCGGGCTCTTTCGATGAGAATTTTGATAGACGTAAAAGCACAGATATACAAGTTTTTTTATTGTGAGAGGGTTTTAAGTGCATAGTTCTTTCCATGAGCAAATGTATATTTGAATGAACATTTTCAAAAGAATTATTAATGTATCTAACAATCAAATGAAATCAAAATGCGACAAAAATTTTGAGTTAAAATGTGTCAAACCGTGGGTCTGCGCTCCGCTTATCATAGAAAACATTCAGTGCAGCTATTTGTATTCGCGTCAGGAGATTTTAGGCAACTTTACAAAGTGACAATAGCGTGTAGGACCATCTGTACAGTATGGCTGGCACTGAACTGTTTTATACACTTCCGTACAGTTCCTTGGTCATAGACCATTGCATATCATTACAAATATTATTTAGAGCGTTGCAATAGCGTAGTGGACAGTGCGTCATCAAAGATCAACGGAGAGCACAGCGGAGTGTGTTCAAATCTAGAGATCTCGTGTTTTTCTCTCTTTCTCTCTCTGCACCCCTCACATTTTTGTAGCTTATATATAATATTATAAGGAGTGGCAGCTTGGTCTTTTGTAGGAAAATATATCCATACTTTAAGATGAATGACGTCGTTCATTTATATACACCTATTAACGCACACACACACTTTATACATCTTTGAACAAAGTTCTTCTAGCTCCAGAAGCATTAAAATTTCTGTAAGCCTTATATACTAGTCAATACACATTTATATTGTGGCCTTAAGAAATTAATGGCAGGAAAATTAAATGCATGAATGGTTACATAACCTACTCAAAAAGTATGTTAAAGAGGAGTTACATTTTTCATAATAAAAGGGAGGGTGGCATGTGTAATTTAATGAACTAACGAATTTTCTCATTATGTATTTTTTCTTTTCTTATCTATTTCTCGTCTTATATTTTTTTCCTTCGTTGATGCAGATGTGTAATCTGTGATTAAAACCTACAGCTCTGCCTCTATAAAGTGCGTTGCCCTTGTTTTTCACCGTGACTTTCTATGGTGACTCGTGAATTCGGCGATCTACTGAAAATGCTTTCAGGTATGCGCCGTGCTCGTGCATTAACCCGCGGTTATCTTCAAGAGGTTGATTCAACGAACTCCTATCAGCTGTTTTGGAACCGTCATATTCGTGGTAAGCATGTTTTGGGTTAATCAACCGAGAGTTCAGTGTTTAGCAGATGGTAAATTAACCCAGCTTTCTGGAATACCCCCAAGAGCTATATTGTCAAATGAATCTATAAAATGGCAGCATCTGCATAATCCGTGTACATCATAATAGTGTAATGTTTATTTGCAAAGGCGGCACATCAGACCAATAACATACTAGTAAATCAGTTGAATTATCTCCACAACAACTACATAAATGTTCTCTCTAACCAATCAGAAATGCTCTGGTTTAGTTTAAAAGTTGTAACCTCTTCCTCATATCATCGTCTGACTTTGGTTTGAACATAATATAAAGCTTTATTCTGCTACTGGTCATTCCAGATACTTTGACTGTGTGAGATTGGCTTGTTTTGCTGTTTCTGGAGTATCAGAATAGCATGTAAAGACTCCACCCCTTTCTGGAAAGCAACATCTAATTTGCACATTTGTTTCATATTTTAATGAAAAAGGACATGATGCGTCTCCTTTATATGTATATACACACACAGCTTTGTGTTTACTTTGGCTTGAGTTTGTGAATGAGGTTTTTGCAAGTACTGAGTTTAAAACTGAAATTAATTGGAGTTAAAGGGCAGTGTTTTTATTTGGCTAGTGGAAACAGAGTGAAGGCAGTAACAATAGATTCACTGTAAGCTCTTCTAAGAAACGTATTAGGCCTAAAATATGCAACCCCAGCCCATAATCTGAAGAGATAAGGACAAGAAGGTTGAGGCCTGATAGGGGTTGAGGAAATCGAAGGCAAACTGTCTTGAATAAAATCTTTGTTCTGTCATACAGCAATTCGTCTTGCTTGAGCAACAGCATGACTGAATGAAGATATTCGGACTAGATACAAGACAAAAAAAAATTGTATATTGTATATACATTGTATATAAATTCTGTATAAATACATTAATTAAAAACAATTCTGCAGCTCCTGGTCAACTATAATTCAGAGTCAACATTGCATATCCTGCGATGTGACTATTGCAGATGGGTAAACTGTAATATCAATGCTGAAACCACATATTCTATTTATACACCTAATCAAGTGTTACATTATTTACAGTTCATTTAGTCCAACTGACGAATAAGGATTATTTGTAGTGCAACCTTATAATTGTTGAAATTGTTTCTTGCAGTCTTTTCTAAGTCTCTTTTCTAAATTCCTTAACCAAAAGTGTCTTTCATATATTTAAATGGTGAACATTTTAGGAAAACGGTGGGTATTTTGCATATATCAGGGAGCCAGTATCAAAATGCGGGTTATAGAAATCGCTTTCAAATAAATACTGTTATTTATTTTGTACTACTGTCCCATTTCAAGATGGACATACTCCAAAATGTAAATCAGGACTACCAGACATTTGATTTACAGAAGACACTCACTGAAACATCATTCAGTAAACATTAGCTTATATACCAGAAAATCCTAAATTATATTTAGAACAAGAATAATTTAATAATACATAGACTCTATTTGAGGATCACAATAAAGCCTCAAATTACCAAATTGTAGTTGTTTATACTGTTAAAAAACAAGGGATAATTTGTCTAAAAAAATGAAAATATACTCATAAAGTGGTTCCAAATCTTAATATTCTGTTAAAAATTTTTTTTTAAATATTGGAAACTGGTAACCATTGAATTACATAGTGGGACAAAGAAAAAGAATGGTAACCCTTTTCAGCATTCTTCAAAATACCTTATTTTGTGTTCAAAAGAATATAGAAGCTAACAGGTTCAGAACAAGTTAAGAGATTATTATTTAAATTTTGAGTAAACTATACCTTTAAGTTACAATATTTTCGTCAAAGCATATAATTGATAATAGGTGTGCATATAATATTTGTCCCATCAACTAAAAGAATCCAATCACTTACATTCTTTATAGTGCAGACCCAAAGACATGATGCAGATGAACAGAGCCACAGAAAGAGCGCACACAAGGACCACAAGTTTTCTCTCGGAGTGGGTTTTTTCTGCCCAGCATCTGAGACCCAGACCACGCTGTACACCAACCTGACAATCACACAAAAACAGAATATAAAGGTTTAGACTGAAATTACTAACCAAGCAAATGATAGGGATTGGAAAAGAACCAATCCTTAAGAAATGAATATGATATTCAGTATATTCATTTATTTATTTTTTTATTTTTTTGGGCTTAGTCCAAAAGAATTATTAATCAGGAGTCGCCACGACAAAATGAACCACCAACTTTTCCAGCATATGTTTTATGCAGCGGATGCTCTTTTAGTCACAACCCAACACTGGGAAATATATTCTAGAAAATATTAGTATGTAATGTTTTTTTTTTTCATGTTTAATCCAGTACTGCCTGAGAAATTATGAGCAGTATGACCATGTCCTGCAACAATATTAAACTTTGGTGAGACTGAAGATCATTGTTTTTCTGTTCCTGTTCAAAATACAGATCACATTCCACCTTAAAAAATGATGATGTTTTAAAGAATGGATAAGGTTTGAAGGATCCTTCAAATAGGTTATTTATGCAAGGCATTTAACTAAAGGGTTGCTGCTTTCAAATCATCTGGAATGCTGGCCTGCTTCTTTTCATTGTAACGGTGTTAGTGTGACCACAGAAAATAATTGTGGTCTTGACGGCATATCTCAAAAGGTACTGAACCCAGAGCAGTTATCGGCATCAGATTAAGCATTAAATCCTTAGGAGACAAACTAACCCAGAACAACAGTGATAAACTTCCTATTTTCTAGGAAATGCTTGCTTCTAGGAAATGACTGGCAAGTCTGAACACCGATCTGCCAAACGCATTACTACTCAAAATTAATAGCTGGAATAAGACATTCAGCATGAGATGTTTTTTTATTTCCATTGTTTATCTTAAAAAGTAATATCACATGAAACATTTTTCTTAAAGGGATCGTTGCCTCAGGCAAAAATTGTCTTAGGCGCCACTCTTCCCAAGCCATTTAATATAGTCAAGCCAGAATTTTTCATATCTGGCAAATTCTGAAAGTTTTTGTTCAAAAGTAAATAAAAGCTGAGAATTGTTTTTTTCACAATGATGTCTCTTGTACATTGTCCTTGAGAGAAGCCTGTGTTATTTCGGTCAAAAAACAAACTAGCTGGTTGAATAAAAAAATCATTTTAAGTCAGACTTTGCAAGGAGTGTGAATAATTTCGGGTTTTAATGTATAATGAAGTCATAAAAGTTCAAAGTCCAGGGTTTTAACAAGTATTTCAATAAATGATATATAAAGAGTAAAAGCTAAATTTTGTCTGAATCCATTAAAGTCAACTACTAACACTGTTGTGAAGAAAAAAAAGTTACTTTTGGGTGTGTAACAAGCTTTGCAACATCATTTCCTCATAACATAATGGACCATTGTGTTGCTTAGTTGCGTGCCCTGTCAATCATCTCAGCACATCATCCATATTCTTTCATATTAAAGCAGCAGCAGGTTGATCTGCCATTAATCTGCCATTCATCAGTCTTTCATGCAGTGAATCCCCCAGGTGTTTGCATATTAATGCATTGAGAATCTAATGGCCAAACACATCTTTAAAAAAGCCCACACTGTCAGCCCCAATAGCCTGGAGGTTAGCGGGTCGACACAGAGGTGCTCACGGTGACCAGAGTTCAATTCCCAGCTCGAGGTACTTTGCCGATACTTCCCCCATCTCTGCTCCCCACACTTTCCTGTCTGTAAAATCTCCACTGTCCTATCCCAATAAAGGTGAAAACCCCTAAAAACAATTATAAAAAAGCCCACATTGTTGTTGCAGATGAATATAACGTGATTTAAATATTTTCTAGTGGGTTAGATATTAATTCAAGACATTTAAACATCTTAACCAAAGCCTGTACAGACAAAAAGATAATGTTGCTGCTTGTTCAAACTTATTTAAAATGAGCTGAAACAAAACACTTCTTGTAATGTTGTTGGGAAAACGTAATTGTTTCATGTTCAATCCACTTAAATGTGTTTAGTTAACTTAATTTGTGCTAGGACTAACTACATGAATTGTGTGGAACCCAAAAATTGAGGGATAGGTTTGTTAAAACCTAAAAGAGAGGCCATGGCAAATGTAGAGACCCAGGTGGTTTTTAATAAACAATTTTCTACCATTCATAGGTTTACACTGATGTTACAATTTTGAATTCAAAACTATTTAATAGTTACAAAACTAAAATGAAATAACAAAATATTACTTTGATAACTGGAAAAGAATATCTGAACCTATTGGTTTACAATATACTGATGCCCTGTTTTTAGGCTTTACTGGTGATAATGGTCAGGAATGTTGGACCATTATTGTGTTTTTAGCATATAAGCATGGGACAAACTAGTAATGGCAGTAGTGTGTGAATTGTGGAGTGGGCTAAATGAAAAAACATCCGTATTTTTTAGTAAGTGTACTGATGTTACTTAAACATATCACAGCTATCAGCCAATCATATTCTAGAACCAGACAGAACTGTTGTTTAATATATACATATATATATATATATGTATATATGTATATATATATATATATATATATATGTATATATATATATATATGTATATATATATATATATATATATATATATATATATATATATATATATATATATATACACATATATATATATATATATATATATATATATATATATATATATATATAAATATATATATATATATATATATATATATATATATATATATATATATATATATATATATACATATATATATATATATATATATATATATATATATATATATAAATATATATAAGCAGTTTTTACATTTTTAAACATCATTTTAAGGACAAAAATATTAGCCCCTTTAAGCAAATTTTTTTCGATAGACTACAGAACAAATCATCGTTATACAATAACTTGCCTTATTACCCTAAGCTGCCCAGTTAACCTATAGTTAACCTTAGTTAAGCCTTCAAATTTCACTTTAAGCTATTATATTATATAATATTATTTACTGTCATCATGGCAAAGATAAAATAAATTAGTTATTAGAAATGAGTTATTAAAACTATTATGTTTAGAAATGTGTTGGAAAAATCGGAAACGGGGCTAACAATTCAGGGGGGCTAATAATTCTGACTTCAACTCAATATATTTGTAGAGTAACCCATGTTCTGTTGTTATTAATATTTTAATAAATTTTTATAAAAAAAAAAAAACTGTCCGAAAAATGAAAAAAAGTGATGCATCAAAGTTTGATTTTTAAAAACCTTGAATGGTTTAAAAAAATCTTTATACTTATTAAAATAATGAATAAAAATAATTAGTTTTAAAATCTTGAACGATATCAATGATATGACAGTTTCGGAAACTTCCTACTTTTATGTTTATCTATCTAATTTTAAAGTCGCTTTCTTTTGACCGCCCCCTGTCGTTTTATGTCATTTAATGCAGGTGCATGCGCAGTCAGTGTGAGTCCGTGATGTGGCGCCAGGCAAAGTATAAATCAGCCTTTAGAGTGCTGATTTGAACTACACTAGGTATTTCTACAGGAGATGATTAGACCAACCAATCTTCAGAATACTCATTTTACAATGTACGATTTGGGGCATAATGATTCAATTTTTTGAATAATATTTAGGATGGATCAAATGTATTTAGGAGTCAATTAACATTTGCTGAGGCGATGGATTAAAATCCAACATTGTTATAATTGTAAATAATGTGCAATTTCTTGCACAGATTTAATGATTTTCACTTCATGAGACCTCAATCTACTGCCAAAAGCCACTTGAATCATTAATTTAGTTTTGCCTCTACTTTTTTTTGTCCAAAATTCTGAAAGCTGGGTGGCATGGTGACTTGGGTGGTGGTTAGCATTGTGGCATCACAGCAAGAAGGTCACTGATTCGAGTCCGTGTCGGTTGGCATTTCTGTTTGGAGTTTGTATGTTCTCGCCGTATTTGTGTGGGTTTCCTCCGCATACTCTAGATTCCCCCACAATCCAAAGACATGCGGTTTTGGTGAATTGAGTAGGTTAAACTGGCTTAATGAATGTGAAGTATGGGTGTTTCCCAATACTGGGTTGCGGTTAGAAGGGCATCTGCTGCACAAAAAATGTGCCAGAACAGTTGGCAGTTCATTCCCCTGTGGCGACCTCTGAAATAGAGACTAAGCTGAAGAAAAATGAATGAATGAAGTCCCAAATGCCAATAACTTTGTATAAAATCATAGAGGATCAGTTTCAGGTAGCTAAAATCTCAGTTAAAATTTAAACACTTTAAGCTTTAAACATTTCCCCTGATGACTTCTCTTTTGCTTTCAATTCTCTACCCATTAAACAAGTCTTGTGCATTTCATAGTTGATCAGCTCTTTGCATAAGAAGTGCAGGAGAAACTAAAGTAATGATTTCTGTAACTCAAATCAGATTAAGTCCTGCTGAGCTCACAGAGTTGAAAAGTCTCCTCTAGTGGCCAGGTGCCCAGCTGTGCAATTACTCAGCTTAGTTTGGATGTGTGCCGGGTGACTTGTGTTTGTGTGTGTTGTGTGGCTTCAATGAGCCCTAATGCCAAACCCAGAGCTCTCGAGGGTCAACGAGAGCGGAGGGATAAAGTAAAACAAAGAGAGGGAGATGGTTTCAATTAGCCATCCCAGAACATTGAATTCTCCACATGTCATCCAGAGAAAATATTATAGGAAAGGTTAAATACTCTAAAGTTCTACTTCTCATTGACCGAAATAAAAACAAATTGACAACAAATGTGGAGTATGGGAAAAAGACTAAATGAAAGAGGGTACATATATATATTGATTATTACAAGGTATAGAGGTACTTTATCTAATACAATTTCCGGTGTTTAAAGGAATTAATGTCCACTGAAATGGGCTAGCTGTTTTTACAGAGCAGAGATCAAAGAATCTAATTTCCTATATAAACATTTGCCAGTTTTATGCAAATTAGCAGCAACAGAAAGAGTCTGGCAAAAAATAATGCTTAAGCAGGTAATACAACGTGTTGACTTAATGTTTTAATTTAAGTCAAATAAATGGATCAATGTGACTTAATTTAACTACTACTAAAAGGTAACAAATGCCTGATCAGGGTGGAAGTAGATCAGTCAAACTGTACAGTTTTAATCCTACAGTGTACTTTATTTGAAAAAAAGAATACACTGCTATTTGTCAAATGTATGGAGTATGTTATTTTAATGCTATTTTATTCAACATGGATGCATTAAAATCATTAAAAATATTAGCAAAAATTTATTATAAAATCAATAAATGAATATAAAAATAAACAAAGAACAAGTTATAATATTATTACAATTTAAATAATAATAATTACTTTGCAGCAAATCAGCATTTTAGAATGATTTATTAAAGGATTATATTACTTTATAATACCATTGAAATAATAGAACTGTTTCACTAACAAAAATGCATTTTTAAATATATTAAAATAAAGAAAATATATTTTATTTTGTTTCACAATTTTATTACTTATCACTGAATTCTGGATTAAATGAATGCCTTGGGGCTGTATTTTAACGATCTAGACACATAGTCTAAAGCTCACGGCACAAATGCATTACGGGCATGTCCAAATCTGATTTTTTTTTCTGAGTTATGAGTGTGTTTTGAGCATAACGTGCATTAAACCAGTGAGAGTGTCATCTACCGTACCTTTTTAAAAATCAGTTGCGTCGCGCCATGGAGCATTTGTTATTTACATGGCCCACTTTGTACGTGGAAAAACTGAAAGCTTCACTAATGAGAAAACAGTTAAACAGACCATCTGCAGTGCGAGGATAAAGAACGAGCCTCCTCCATTGGCCTCTTTACTTTGTCTTTACTTTCGCGGATGAGGAAACGGTGTTGTACGCACTCCACTGAAGTTATCCATTAGTCTACATAGCTAATTTCAATGAAGATTTGTTTCAAAACGGTTTCTAAATTCACTTTTAATTTCTAGCAAAAGTTTGACCAACAAAATGTGGTCAAACAACTAAGTTTTATCCGAACACACGTTCTATTCTTATGCCCCATATGGTGATGCATATGTCTCCAAACCCAACAGGTGAACAAATCTAAACTTGTTTTTTTATTTAAACAAATATGCATATAATAAATGATTCTACTAATAATAATAACATTATACAAATCCAAACAAAATAATAATATTTGTAAATTTTAACCCTTAAATTGTTTTCATATGTAAAGATATGTGTATTTCTGTACATACTGTGTGTATTAAGCAATGTGTAAGCATTTGGACCTGCATAGGCACATAACTAACATGCTCTGCGCTGGACTTTAGACCAGCTTTGAGGTGGTCAGTGGTGCAGTCTATTTCAGTTTCTTAAAATAGCAACACGCCAATAATGTGCCTTAACACACCTCCTTTTTAGACTAGCACAGCCATGAGTCCACAAAGTAGCGCAAATGAATATGCTATTAAAAGGACATGGTGCTAAATGTAAAAATGTATGTCCAAAATGTCAGTTCTATTATTTTTCTTTCTCCCACGATCATGATCCTTAAAGAAATAACTAAACTAACACTGCACCTACTAAAAGTAAACAGAAGTGTCAGACATATTAAAACAACCTGAACTGCGCTAAAACACAGAGGACGTTTGAAAGAAGGAGCATGAGGAAGTAACTTGGCACAGTGTTCTGGAACCATTTAATGTCTTATTTGGTTAAGAGATCCACAATACTGCTCTACACCTCAATTACAGAAATACTTTAAAGAAATATAGCCAAAGAAATGAGTTCTCACCTGCATGCTAGAGGTGTGGTAGATCCCATCAGAACCGGTGTCCAACAGCTCCTCTTCCTCCAGCGTGGCCCGTTTATAAGTAGACATCTGAAAGGTCAAATGAAGAATAGATTCCCTTAGTGACTCCATAACTAAACCAAATCTCCTCTCCCAGGCATGTTTCACCAGCTTTTGGGAAGAATTTTCCTCTGGATTGCTATTAGGAGAAGGTGGTGAAGTTTAGATTTCCCCAAGGAGACACTCGGCTCAGCGTTTCAGTGAATGGGGTTTTCTCTTTCACCTCCTCCCAAGCCAAATTTTTCAACCCCCCCTCACCAATGTCAGCTACACCAAGGAAATAAGCTCCAAAGCATGGTCAGCTCGGTCTTCACAACAAACATGAGCTGGGAGGCGTTTAAAAGTGCTCTTCTTTCCAGCTCTCCTTGTTAGGAATCTCAAACAAGGGATTCCTGGGAAGCTTGAACTTTTTCCAGTGTGAGGCGACAAACACTAGCGTCAGTAAAAAGGCAGGAACTTGTGAAAAACAGGAAGGAGAGAGGACTTGAGGAACATACGTGAGGGTGTGTGTACATGTAGGAGAGAATGTGTGCATTCCACAATGGGCTTTCATTTAGGGCTGGGAGGGACCTGCTCGAGGTGAAGTCCCACCCATTCAGTTTTACCATTGGAGGATTCCTGAGCAGAGGGAGGGACTTGGGTGAGGCCACTCCCATTGCATGTTTTTAGCTGCCTTTAATAGTCACCTTATAGGTATGGCAGTGAGGCATTGCTGTTCCTGTCTGAACTTATAAAATACATGTTCAGTATAGGTTTTTAATTGCATATACTAATATTTGATGATACATTTGTTATGAAAAAAAGAAAAAAAGTTTTATTAGATGTTAATTGTTTTTATAGTATAAATTTGAATGTAATATTTATTTTAGTACAAAATAATTGAAAATTAGAAAAATAAAATAAAATTATTTTAAATAAAAATTTAATAAAATAAATAAATAAATAAAAATAAATAAAATGAATGAAAAATGAATAATAAAATAACAAAAAATAAATGAAAAAATGAATGATAAAATAAAAAAGTAAATAAAAATAAATTAATAAATAAAAATATTAAAAAATAAAAATAATAAAATAAAGAAAAAATGAATAAAAATAAAGTAAAATATGAATATTAAAATAAATAAAAAATGATTACAAATTATTAATAAAATAAATATAAAATAAAAATGAATTTAAAAAATTATAAAAAATGAATAAAAATAAATAAATGAAAAATATTACAATTAGAAATAAATAAAAATATTAAAAACAAATAAATAAATAACAAAAGAATATATAAATATATGACAATTAATCAAGTTTGTTTTGACATAATATGTGTGTACTTTGTTATTATAAATACAGACATGCATGCCCAAATTTAAGAAAATGTTTATTTATATTTCAATATAAAATATATGTGTAAACAATGTTTTTATGTATGAGTGTTTCTCAAGATTTCTCAAGTAATATTTAACAAACCAAGACTTTTTTACAGTATTTCACAATTTTATTTATTTGCTTAGTTTGGCTAGAATGAAATCCATTTTAAATAAAATAATAATAATAATAATAATAATAATAATAATAATAATAATAATGATTATAATAATAATGATAATAATAATGATAAAAATAATAATAATAATTACAACAACAACAACAACAACTCAAATATTATTTATACAATTGTATTAATATACAATATTATTAGCTTCCTTAAATGTCTAAATGGCAATTAAAGCTCAATACTAATATCTTGCAAATAAGAAAAACATAATGCACTGTCATCATGGCAAAGACAAAACACTAAAAAATAATTTTTTTTAAATACTATGTTTAAAATGTGTTGGAGAAAAAATATTTTTAAAATCTTTACATTTTCAGAGAAGGCTAATGATTTTTTTTTGACTTTTTATACTTTCTATTTAATTGCAAAGTAATATTTGATAAATATTAGGATATAATGACAACAAAGGCAAAGGCACTGAGGAAATGTAGTAAATCCTTCACTAACAGCACATTCTCCTTTAATGTTAAAGCCAGCTGTCTATCAATAGGCCTCTCTGGCATCTGAACAGTTCGAGTCAGACGTGACACTCAAAGTCCAGACAAATATATTCACTTCTTCAAGCCAAACCACGTTTCAACCAGGCACGCAAAAAAACAGTTCAGACTCACCAAAGAACTTCGAAATATCAGCCACAACATGACCAGTAGAAACATATTCCCACTCAGGGCTGCAGAGTTTAATGTAGCGCATTGAATTGTCTGGCCAGACGTACTTCTTAACAACCTTGGCAGGGTAAATCCCTGTCATCTGATGACCCTGGCATGAGGGTACTAACGAAAGAGTTGAATTTCATCCAACTTTTGAAGCACGAAGGCATTCACAGAAAATATTTTGCGGTCTGTTGTGTAGTATCACTCGGAAACTGAGATTATCCAACTATCCAAGAGCACACATCAATTACGCCTCCCCCTTAACCACATATAAAGCAACAAAAATATAACAAGAAAAATCCTTTACAAATTAAAAAAATAAATAAATAAAAAAATGAAAATAAAAATCTAAACAAAATTAATTAATTAAAAATATGTAAATCAGTCAATAGGTGAGGCAGTGGCGCAGTAGTGCTGTCGCCTCACAGCAAAAAGGTCGCTGGTTTGAGCCTTGGCTGGGTCAGTTGGCGTTTCTGTGTGGAGTTTGCATGTTCTCCCTGCGTTCGCGTGGGTTTCCTCCGGGTACTCCGGTTTCCCCCACAGTCCAAAGACATGTGGTACAGGTGAATTGGGTAGGCTAAATTGTCTGTAGTGTACGAGTGTGAACGAGTGTGTGTGTGGATGTTTTCCAGAGATGGGTTGCGGCTGGAAGGGCATCCTCTGCGTAAAAACGTGCTGGATAAGTTGGCGGTTCATTCCGGTGTGGTGACCCCAGATTAATAGCCGAAAAGAAAAGGATATTTAATACAATATCAAATAATAAAAGCAAATAATTAATAAAAATTGTATTTATTTAAATAAAACAAAATTAAAATAACTTTAATCATTTTTAAATCTTATTTCCACTTTTCTAATCTCTTTGAAAGGCTAAGCGTGATGAATGCAATCTAAACAACCATATAAGATTGACAATTATTCCTGCCAAAAAAAAAAAAAAAGTAAAATCTAAATGTCACTTCCTGAGTTTTATTGGATGCTCCATTACATATACACAGTTAAAATTACAAAAGGTTATGACGACAATTGTTTTTATGTTACTTTAACTTTTTTTAATAGGTTAAGCAGGTTTTCACTACATTTTTAAAGGGATTGTGCAGAGTGTATTTTTAAGGCTTGGTTGGGTTTATAAGATGCAAAGCAATGTGTGCTCATGCTTTACTTGTAGAAAATAATGTTTTTTATATTTTAATGTTATTTATATATTTTAGTTTAGTTATATACAGCTACTCAGCTAACATGAAAACAACTGTCTTATTTCCTAGTTCTTCCGAAAGTTCACTCTCAAGAGGCTCTGATTGGCCTGCTAACAAAAAGTGCTGTGATTCACAGATCTGCTCTACGTCACCAGGAAAAGCGTCACGCCCCTACAAAGTACTGTCAGTCAGAGTAGCTGTTAGCTGTATCAGTTTGAGCCTGAAACAGACTGAAAATGAGAAGCACACAGCTGAACCTCAGGCCTGCACTCCAAAATAAAATCTGACAAGTGTCTTTTACATTTGTTCAGAATAAGCATGTGTAAGTAAGATGAAACTTTCACATATTTTTTGCAAGTTGGTTATTTGAGATGTAGAACGCAGGAAAAGTGGCTGCATAGAGAGACAATGCAGCACTGGTGAAGATTGTGGGTGGCACACAACACAATCAGTGGTTTGACGAATAAATATGAATTTGTAGCTAAATTGTTAACAGTGCCAAACAGCATTTCTCATTGTTTACGTCCTTGCAACAACATAACGTTAACACAAAAAATTGTGCATACAATACATCAATTTTAACAAATAAAAATACAAGTTGTCGCTCACAATCCACAGCTTCATTGGTTTGAGGAGTTTTAACCATTTAACAAATTGGGAGCGATTCTGGAAGCTATCCTTTGTCAAATGCTTGCTATATATTTTAGAATTCTCTGGAACATAATCAAAGTAAATTGTAAGCACTTCCTAATTTGGTATCCCAAATACAGAAACAGAATGAGCTCTGTAAAAATAGCAGCATTTTGAATAGGGTTGAGCGATGTCAACCAATTTGGCATTGTACGATGTCTAATGTGAAACATTGCGATGGATGATGGCATCGACGTCATAGATGGAGGAGAATTAATGATTCATGAATAATTAATTAATTCATAACTAATTAATTATTTGTAGCCTACCGTTTCAACTACATGACCCGCATGGTCTCTGTTTTACCATTGTTATTATATAAATAAAGATATGTTGCACACAAATTACCACCTGTCAATCACTTTTCCTGCATGAGGTAGGTTGGTAAAAAAGGTGCACAACCAACAGTATCTGAGGTTTTCACTAAAATTACTAAGTACAAGCACAAGCAGTGTACTGATGCTGTGATGCGTTACCTGATAAAAAAAACAAAAACAAAGAGTCGTTAGATAGAGACAAGATTAATTAACTGTCCGACCTGGACTGCTCTCTTGAGCTCAAGTGAGCGCATGACAGTGTGTGTGGCTGTGTGTGTGTGATCACGTGATGTACATTTTCAGCGGACGGAGGGCTGTTCAGAAATGCTAGGTAAAACTCTGTGTGGATGTGGATCATTTTTGCTCTAAAATCCCAGTTTAACACTAAGATGTATTGGTGTAAATGGGGCCAAGTGTGTATTTTTCGCGAGCGGGTCTGCTACGGGGGTGGGGCGGAGGATCGGCGATGCCGGCTCAGCACCGTGTTGTCCATTGGCGATGGCATCGTCTAATGGCCCAACACTAATTTGGACGGCATTTTAAATTTCTCTGCTATAACATTACAGCGCCTCTAGCCATGCCTCTTTGCTGCGCGGGGTGTATGCACGTAATAAATGCACGTAACCTGAAGCGTTTGTGATCTCACTAACCCAGATGTATTTTTTCTAGACATCAAACTTCGTTCTCTGTAGGCTTTGCTAAGCTGTAAAAGCCAATAACAAACATATTGAACTTTGAGCGTATTACATTCAGAGATGTTGTTCGTTCACACATCTACATTACACATCAACTAAGTGTAAAATATTATATCGTAGTGGAACATAAGTTATGCAAAGTTTAACCTAATGTTTTTTGTCAGTTTGATTGATACAAGTTGTGATGACTTCACTCAAAAATTGATTTTTACTTATTTAAAACCAAAATTAATACAATTCTTGAGTTTTTGGGACAACTTAATTGTTTTACGATCAACTTAAATTTGTAAAAACAATTATGTTAAACTTAATCAATTTGCGTTGGGACAACATGAAGGAATCATGTGGAACCCAGCATTTTTACAGTGTAGAAAAGATCATCTGATTCAATATAAAACGCAGCAAACGCAAGTTTTTTTTTTTACAGTGTAGAGTTTATGGGAACTGACAGAAAGTGCTTGATATATTCATACATCTTCTTTATATTCATTCAACACATAGTAATGTGTCTCTGGGCATAATTCTCTATAAACAAGCCAGATTTAAAGACACTTCCCTGGCAGGTTTGTCCCAGCAGATGTAAAGTCATGCATCTGCCAACATCATGTCAGCAACCAGCAATGACAATAGACTCTTCCCTTTACATGGCTTTCCAACGACATTAGTCACCAAGTATCCGGTCTGGGGCTTTGGCTTGGGGGCCTTCTCAACCATCTGTCTGCCCTTGATCGGAAAAAGTGCAGGTGTACAGAAACGCCCAAGCACTGATTCTGAGGATAGATTGATAACCTCTTTCCCATAGCCTGCAATTACTCATAACCGATCTGGGAGCAATTCCTGCATTCTACACGTTCACAAAAGAAGTCCGGTGGAGGGAATAAAGGAAGTTGGAGCCGGTGAAAGTGTAAAAAGACACAATACAAAAATATATGTGAAGATTCCTTGAGCAAGTCTCAAACGCTGCCTTTCAGTGAGGTCGTAAACCACAGCTATGAGTCAGAAATTCACTGCTGATCCTGTGAACCGTCCAATTGTTTAAGGCACGAAAGCATTTCTCTGGTATGACTAAAGCATTTGTTGGTCACCGTGCTAATATGTGATGGTGTATGCACACTATTTGCCAGTACGTGCATGTCATTTTATGAGAATCTGACTTGAATTTGGTCTTAGTATATGTAATAGGGAATAATTATTTTTAAAAAACAGAGCATCAATGTTTTGATCTGAATATGATGCAGAGGAAGCACCTAAATAAAGAAGCTTGTTTGGTAACTCTTGACAGAGGATCTTATGACACACTGCTCGTGGTCATTCCCTGGTGGAAAGAGTAACATCATCCTGTAACCCATTAATACTGTCAGTAGCTGAGAGAGCTAGCGTTTAATTTAGCTTATATTACACTCAGACCAGGCACTAAGATATTGAGGACTTTGGTTTGAAATCTAATTATCGAATGCCCTAGGGTTCTTTTTACACCTGGTGATAAGACACATTTTCATCTGTCTTATTACAAGTTGATGATGACAAATAAAGATGTAAATTGTAGGCATAACAGGGGGGAGAAAAATCAATAAAGCATTGTATCGCAATAGTTTATAAAGTGATACTATATTAATACACTAGGTATTGGATTATAAACGCTTTCAAGAATTACTGTGATTTGGAAAAGTTGTGGGTTTAAAGCTGCAGATATTTTCTGTAAGACCATTCCTGCGCTAGATGCACAATTTTTTTTTGTTGTTATTTAAGTGTTTTTACGACTATTTTAGTTTGTTTTTTAGGCCAATAGTATCTTCAGCAGAAAAGGACTCTCCGCAAAAGTTACTGGTCAGCCAATGATTCAGCAAACATCTGAAAAAAATGCTTAAACCCCAAAATCCAAGCATGATATAGACCCGAACAGTGCAGTAGCTTACTTTACATCACCCCAACAGTCCAAAGACATGCACTATAGTTGAATTGAATAAACTATTTGGTCTTAGTGTATGTGTATGCATGTATGGGTGTTTCCCAGTGCTGAGTTGCAGCTGGAAGAGCATCTGCTGCGTAAAACATATACTAAATAAGTTGGTGCCTCATTCCGCTGTGGCGACCCCCAATAAATAAAGGGACTAAGCTGAAGGAAAATTAATGAATGAATGTTTACTGTTCCAAAATATTATAAATGTTTCTTAAAATAAAATGTACTGTGTTCAATATGGAACAATTGTGTTAATTTTATTATTATTTTTACCTGCAGCATGCAGCGAGTTAGAATAAGCATCACTGTTTTGGAAATTTGTGATTTCAGTCTGTATCTGGGTCATGGCACCAAGATTGTAGTAAACTTCGGATCCCAAATCAGAACACTCGTTTCAAGCAGAATTCTTTATAAAGAACGTGTTGGTTGTTCTGCAGTCAAATCGCATCTTCAAGGATGTGTACAAGGTACTAATTTGAGCAGTTTTGTGCGTGTATTACATATGCTTTAATGGTGCATTATGAGAGAATTGTAAATGAGATAGATAGTTAAAAGAACCTGTCGAGACACTGAACTGCCACCAACCCAGATCTAATCAACAAAAGAGTTTATTCTGCCTGAATGGGCCCACAGTGAAAAAAGCACCGTCATTGAAACACTGAATGATGGTCATGAAGTGCTTGAAAAAAATGGTTAAATGTCTTGAATTTGTTTTTGATTAAATTATATTTTGAAAACCCAAATAATATATATAAATTATATACATTTTATTCACACAGCGAAAAGGTAACCTTAACCCTAAAGTAAACACTATCAGTATAATGTTAATTAATAACAAGTATTTATACTTATTATACCTTTCATAAACTCCACCACAAGTTATCTTCTAATTAAGAACAGAAAAGAAGTTCAAAAAATGTATGTATTTATTATTATATTACATATAATAAAAAAAAAATTGTAGAAATACATTTACTGGGTTGAAAACTTTTCCAAAAGTCCTGGCTTAATGTTTACCAAACACTCCTCAAAATTATCTCAGGGTTAACAAATAATCCTGGGGATGAAACGGTACAATCTTTATATTATTTAAAGACAGATTTGCAGTGAGTGTGAGCATTTTCCACCACAAGTTCACATATTTCTCCAACACTGAAAAGACTGTTTACATCACCATGCACATTGTTTCCACGACCGTTCAATACAAGTAAATGCGAGGCAGCTAAATTTCAGTCAGTTGCTTAACATCTCATCATAACATATTCACATTGCACTTTTGTCACTGCATTTAATACCATAAAAACTGTGCCCTTATCGGGAGCAAGATTTCATAAATAACTAATTTCATGTTGCAAAAGTTGCAAACTCCCCTTTTAAAATGCTAAGAGTTAAGAGATCCTTAAGTCCACACACAGTTACTCTTTTTAACAAAACAAACCTGTACTTCCTGTACTTCACCCATGAAGAAAATGTCTAATGTTGTCCAAACAATAAGTAAAGACAGAATCTTGTGGTGTGAAATATAGAATCCCGTTCTAATAAAGAGTTAAGAAAATGGAAATGCACAGAGGAGAGGCCCAACAACAACATGCTGCTCTCTGCTCTGGAACGTATGACAACATGAAGTCTCATGATAACGACAAAGGTCACAACTTCTGGCGTCAGAGATTCCCCGGTGCAGTCTTCCTCTCTAGGATTACACTACAGATAAAAACCATAACCCTCAGACAACTTAATCTCTCGAGGAAATTGGGAAAGACGTGGCAAAACGTAATGCCACTACACATCTTGTAATCTGTCTACCAGGTTTTCTGGTAATGCTTGCTGTTACTTGACCAAAATACATTTAATACAAAGTAAATTACACATAAAATATGTTCAATATTATAAATAATGTAATAATACTTTACTTAAAAGGTATATGTCCTTAATACAAACATCAGCTAAGCTCAGCTAAATGTCTTTGGTTGTATGTTACAAGAACATTTAAATTGGCATATTTTTTATATTAAAAACACTGAAAAAAATGAAAGAGGTGAAGGGTCTTAAGAAGTGTTTTAAGCCATTTGTAGTCAGTACAGTTGTGACTTTTTTGACTTATGAGAGACTTTTAATAAATTATAGCTAATAAGTAACTTCTGTGCAAACCAACAGTGTACAGATTAATTTGTACATTAATATATTCACACTAATACCATTTCCAGGAACTTTTATTTAATATTAACCTCAGATAAACACACAATCTTTGCATTAATCTGTGGGTTTTGGTTTACCAGATTCATTCAAATAATCAATTTATTTAAAAATTACTACGGATAAACATAATAAACGTGTGTACTAACATTTACAGATACAATTAGTTAGCTCGAGCTGTAAATATATATATATATATATATATATATATATATAACATTGCTTGAGCTAATGTGGGAATTCAGGAACATGCCAGCAGCTGGGTTACTTTGACAAACAAGAAAATGTTCAGTTTCCTTACCATAGCATGTATCTCTCTTCTCTCTCTTTCTCTTTCTCTCTCTTGCTAGACAGCTGTACACTTTCTGGTGGACGTATTGTATCAAACGACGTCAAGTCAGTCTATTCCCTTGTTGACTCGACGCAGCGTGCACGCGACTGTACACAAGTTCAACTGCGAGACACCACTCGGGATTATAATAGTAACTTCAGTCAACCAATCATGTTCCTGAAGCAAGTTCCCACGTTTAACTTTTGACCAATAGTATTTCAGCTGTGGGCGGGTCTTGATAACTTCAGGACTTCAGGACAAACACTGATAACAGGAGCTGGGAAGAAATTTATTATTGACAATTTAATGACTAATATTAATAATAATAATAATAATAATAATAATAATAATAATAATAATAATAATAATAATAATAATAATAATGTTATTATTATTATTATTATTATTATTATTATTATTATTATTATTATTATTATTATTATTATTATTATTATTATTATTATTATCAGCTCTGGCAGTTCAAATTAAATTTGTGTACTTAAATACCCCTTTTTCCTGAAAATGTATTATGATTATGATTATGATGATTATTATTATTATCATCATCACCATCATTATTGTTGCTATTAGGCCTATTTACTCTTTTAATGGAAGATATTTAGATCTAGAAAGGTTTTAGAGAATCTAAATGGCTCAACGTGAGATAAAGCAGGTTGAACATTTTAGCCAGTAAAGTTTCCCATTTGTAAACAGAATATTTTCTTTTATATTCTCTAAATTGTTATAAGAAAAACCTCCCTGATATATAAATGACTTTCTGCCTCATGATGCCTCAAATTTGATTTCCCATTGTACAGATGTTTTTACCGATTAGACATATCTACCTTGAATTTGAAAGATTCCTGGGAGAAAGATTTAGGCATTCTAATTACCAATGAGGACGTGAAAAAGTATTAAGGTCATAAATGCATGTTCTAACTCAGTCAACTACTCCAATATAAAGCAGTGCATTAGCTACATTATTTTAGGGTTAAGCTTATCAAATTCTACCCCTCCATCTCCTCTAATCGGGTCAGGGGAGACGGGAGGGGGGACAAGCATGCCTAGAGCAAGACTTGACACAATCTTTCTGATAGCATTGCTGGCTTCGAAGCAACCAAAACCTTTTTTAATGTTCAGAATAACAGTTTAAAGGTATGACCCTGTCATTGTTCGCAAGATCATCATATTGGCTGTGCCCACTGGCCTATAGAAATGTATAACATTGTTAACCTATGTATAAAACTGTCTTCTTTTGCCTTTTCTTTTCTGTCTTTATAGTTGTTATTGTTTTTTGTATTGCTCTGTGTTGCTTTAAGGTCAAAATAAAAATATAATATTTAAAACAAAAGTCTGCAACACATAAACTTGGGAAAAGTCTAAATTGTGAGATATAAAAATGTTTAAATAAAAGGTTGTTATATCCTTTTTATTTATTTTTCATGTCAGAAACTGGCTTCCTTAAATTCCTCTATGCAACAAAGGCAAAATTGTGTGAATAAATAAAGATTGCACAGACACTGAATGCATGGTAAATAAAAAAGCAAATAATCACAAACTGAATTCCCTCTTTGCCTCTCCACCTTAAGCTCCTGGTTAATATATATATATATATATATATATATATATATATATATATATATATATATATATATATATATATATATATATATATATATATATACTTACAAAACCCACTTTGGACATAATCTTGCTATAGCTTTTTAATAACTCTTTCCAAATATTACAGTAATTAATTGATCGAATTTCTCTATGCGAAGAATTAATTAATGCAAAAAACTAATTTCGGTGGACAGGTAAAACCTTAGAGACATACAAAAATAAATAAATGTTCTGCATCATAAACTAATTGTATAAAACTGGAGGAACGGATGTAATGGTTTTAAAATCTTTTTTTTCTGTCTTTTGTCTTTTTTTTTTGTTTTGTTTGCCTTCTCTTTTCTGGCTTCATGGTTGTTGCTTGTATTGTTCTGTGTTACTTTAAGGTCAAAATAAAAAATATAATATAAAAAAGTAAGAAAAAGAAAAACCTCCCAGGAAAACTCTGGAAATTTTTTAGAAAACCAAAACAATAATAATAATAATAATAATAATAATAATAATCAACCAGGAATCATCATGTCAACATTAGGGGGATATAAGCAGGGTAATATATGTATGTGTGTGTGTGTGTGTGTATATTATTTATGATATATATATCTTCTGGAGAAAGTCTTTTTTGTTTTATTTCGGCTAAAATAAAAGCTGTTTTTATTTTATTTTTTAAAAACAATTTTAAGGACAAAATTATTAGGCTAATAATTCTGACTTCAACTGTATATTGCAAAAATGGTCAAAATGTAGGCCTATCTAGCTGGCCCATTGGTATTTACCTGGAGTAATTTGTTCTTATTTACACCGTGAACTCTCAAGAACAGCAGTCACGCGCTTCAAGGTAACAAATAATAAACAAATAATCAAATAAAAGATTCATTCACTCAGGCTAAATGACTCATTTATGAAGTAAACACTTTAAACTAGGAGATTATAAGAAAAGAATAGCTTTCATGTCTGACTGCATTAGCTCATTAAAAAGATTACAGTCTATTATTGGTAACTAATTTACGCAAAACGTCATTCTTCACGTGAAGTTATGATGTCAGCATTTAAGCAGGCCTATTTCTCGCTAAATGTTCTGTGAAAGGCTTTATGGGGATTATTGCAAGGCCATAGGGTTTTCACAGCTGGAAGTCACGGGTAGGTAAATAATCACAGTAGCAACAGAATAGGTCAACTGCCGATTACTGGTCGTTGAACCTTCAATGGCGGCGATTGTTCTCTGTTGGGCGATCAAGCGCATTGTTACGTTAATAGTGACATCTTGTGGTTAGTTTAAGCAAAAAGTCGATCAAGAAACTAAAGCAGACACAAATGTGACTTTAGGTACACTCACACTTCATTAGCACATCAAAACTGAAATGCTTGAGTGATATTTTTTAATTTGAAGAAGCCTCAAGCGACCTTATTGTTAGTAAGTGTGTAAAGACTTGCAACTTTTTTGCCCAAGAGAAACACTGTTAATGAATGCTACATCATATAATGAGACACACGAGAATATGGTTGGTGCATGTTTATTGCTGTTTTATTGTTTTACTTGCCCGTTTTTACTTTATGTTTAGCTTAATTTCGTAAATGTAGTTGTTTTCATTTAAAAAACAACTATAGAATCAATTAACCAAAAAATGGTCAGTTTTAACTTATTTAATCTTTATAGAATTAAGAAAGTTTGAAAGTTATTGTACAACTAAACTTCAAAAGTTTAACGTTGCACTGATTTATTTATTATAACTTACATTTTATTGAAATTCATTACACATTTATATTTAGTCCTATTACTATTTTATAGTGACGATACAGTGGCTCAGTGATAAGCACTGTCACCTCACAGCAATAAGGTCGCTGGCTTGAATCTCAGCAGGAAGGGCATTCGCTGTGTAAAACATATGCTGGATAGGTTGCTGGTTCATTCCGCGGTGGCAACCCCTGATGAATAAAGAGACTAATAAAGATTGAATGAATGACTTCTTCATAGTCTGATTAAACTTAAATTTTTTACTTAAATCCTCAAACCCCTTAAAGGTCACCTGAGCCACTTTTAAAATTCACACTTGAAAATTATAAATAACATTAGAGCTTCTAAGTATAATTTCAGGTTTAAAACAAAAAAGTTTGTATTAATGTAATGTAATAAAAAACACCCCACTACCCTAAATAATAAGATTACTAATTTATTTTTCAAATTTTTAATGCAGTTTTATTTTTATTATTATTATTATTATTACTATTAATATTTAATTTATTATTATTTTATTTAAGATTTTAGATATTATTTAAATGTATTGAAAATAACAGTTTTTCTCAATTGCTTTAGCACATATTTCAAAAAAGTCTTAACATTCTCTAAACTGTAAGTGCAAATCTAAAAAACTGTTTGCTGGAACTTTAGAACTTTATTGCATATCAGCAAAATGTATTTACTCCCCCAAAACATTTCAGTGTTACATTTAGCTTGCCAGTATGAGTACAAGTAAAAAAAAAAAAACAAAAAGAAGAATTTATATATATATATATATATATATATATATATATATATATATATATATATATATATATATATATATATATATATATATATATATATATATATAAAGAAAATGTTTTGAAAAATTAACTAGGGGGTTGGGGTCCACTAAGGGGCCTAATTAAATTTACAAGATGACATAAAATTATCTAAAATGAGACAAAACAAGCATAATAATCAGACCACCCGGAAGAAACCCATGCCAACATAGGGAGAACATGCAAACTCCACACAGAAATGCCAACTGACCCAGCTGGGATTCGAACTAGTGGCTTTCTTGCTGTGAGGCAACAGTGCTAACCACTGAGCCACCATGTTGCCACTTTATTACTGATTTCTTTATTGTAACTTCTATTTAATTGGAATCTATTCATTACATGTTTATATTTAAGTCTATTATAATCTAATTAAATTTAAAATGTCAACTTAAATCTTTACCCCTTAACGGTCACAGCACTTTTTAAATTCATACATGAAAATTACAATATATGTACATTATGTGTATGTACATTAATTTGTAAGTTTAAGTTCAGGTTTAAAAATTAAATAAAAAAGTTTGATTAAAAATGTAATGAAAAACATGAAGCGTCCCACTGTCCCTATTAACAATCTCTATTTTATTTTATTGTATTATTTCATTTCACACTACACTCTGACTAAATGTAAAATGTTAACTTCCAACCCCCTTAACTGTCACCCCAATTTTTGAGCTACCCTTGAAAATACAGTGGCTGATACCTCTTTGAAATAATGACTTTATTTGTTATTCTGTCTGAAATCAAATCACATTCCAAGTAACTTTTCCAGCCTTTCAAATGTTTTTGTAGCCTTCTCCTAACCTGCAACTTTATCTCGAAGGTCTTTTGAAAGCAGCAGGGTGTAATGTGAGTAAAGGTATAGATTTTCACAGGGTGTGATGATTTTCTACAGGCACTGTATATGACATACATATAGTTTAACAATATTAGCAAGAGTTAAAACAAGAAATGATTTTTTTTAAATAAAATTGTTCGAAAAACATGGTGTTGAAAATGTTTCTCACCAGAGGGCCAGGATCCACTAGTGGGCCTCAGTAAATTTACAAGAAGACATAAAAGGATCTAACATGGGACAAAACAAGCAGAATAAACAAATAATGCATTCATTTTCCTTCAGCTTAGCCCCTTTATTCATTATGGGTCACCGGAATGGAATGAACCGCTAACTTATCAAGCATATGCTTTACTTAGCGGATGCCCTGCCAGCTGCAACCCATCTCTGGGAAACATCTATACACACTTTTTCACACACATATGGACAACTTGGCTTATTCAATTCACCTACAGTATTGCGCAGGTCTTTGGACAGTGGGGGAAATTAGAGCGCCTGGCGGAAACCCACGCCAACACATGCAAACTCCACACAGAAATGCCAACTGACCCAGCCGGGACTAGAACCAGCAACCTTTTTGCTGTGGGTTGACAGTGCTAACCACTGAGCCACCCTGTCGCCCCTTAATAAATTATAATAATACAAAAATCTATATATTCATTATGTGTGTGTGTGTGTGTGTGTTGACCCCCAACGGATTAATTTGAAGACACACACACACACACACACACACACACACACAGATGGAAGGACGGACAGACAGTCTTATCCAGTATAACAGGCTACATCCAAGCAACATACCAGTTAAATAAAAACGCAAATAAAACTGACTTGAATTACATAAAGTCAATAAACCCTGACTATACAACAAATAAGGAAATGCAGACAACAAAAGAAGGACGAAAGTGGGGACGAAGAAAAAAGAAATAGGCTACTACTGTAATGTCCTTCAATGTTGATGAACTTCAACTTAAACGGCTCCTATCAACAGGAGGAGCTCGCGCTTCAGAGAGAGAGAGAGCGCTATTAGTAATAGTGGACCACCCGGCGGTCTCTCACTCTCTTGCTCTCTCTCCTGGGTTGGCGCTTTGTATGGCATTATAAAAGCTCGACTAGAGAGCAGCACGTGAACGTAAGGTCCTGTGTTGGTGGAATCGCAGAGGAGCAGGGAGAGCCTCAGCGCAGGGGTGAGTATAGATCACTTTTAGCGCTGCTTTATCCGCTGAATGAGTCTGTTCTTCCAGCGCTCCATGTGACCGGGGTCCTAATGTAAACGCAGGGAAGAGTTGGAGAGTAGCGCTGTTATTAAATCAGCACAATCCAACAAGTTGCTCGGGATATGATGGCATCTCCGTCTGTATAACGGCGAGTCGCTCGTGCAACTTTACCGCAATTAAGCAGGGAATCAATGACTCGCTCCAGTGATGTGGGAATGTGGATGCTTTCTTGTTCTGTGGAGCGGTAAGCACGTTTTGGCAGCCCGTGGCTACAAACACACATTGTATGATCTGAAAAGATGAGAGGATGGAATTGAAAAGAGAAGCTTTTTGTGTGTGCTTCACTGCACCATGGGGCATTGTAGAGTGGTGAGGACCTAAGGGAAATGACTTTCATTGAAAAGACGTGGGTTTTATACACAAAAATGGAGCAAAATATGTGCATTAATAACACATAAGCATGTCAGAGAAGAGATGTGTTAAACAGAATGTATTTATAAATCGAGTCAAGTAGTCTACTGGAATGCTTTACACACAAACATGCACACACAACTGTCCTTTAAAGTATTATATTTGTGACGATGAGTGTGAAGAACGTTATAAGGGATATTAGTTTGATATAAAATGTGCCTTTTATTTAAAACCATTGATTATAAATATGAATCATGACCTTGACAATGTCCTGAAGGTCTAAAAGAGGTCCTCTCTGTTTTATGGTGTCCTCATTACATGACAGCAACATGGCTTCCTTGGCATGTTGGTAACACCAAATTTGGCTTTTTTTAGGGGAGAAAAGTGTTTTCTTAAATTAATGCTATTTAAAAGCATGCCTCATCTTCACTTATCAAATTATTCACATTAAAGGAATGTGCCAAAAATAAATTTAGTCAATAAAATTGTTGTATCCCATCAACTGCCTGCTCTACCAAACGGTTGACCATGTTGTTACTGTTTTATTTCATGTCTGTTAAAGTAATTTAAAAAATAAATGTTTTTTTTTTATAATAGTTTACACTAAACAAGCATTGTTGGTTTACAAGAAAATTCAAACAAACATAATTCTGTTGGACTTTGATTTTAGTTTTATTGAAAAAAAAAAACCCAAGAAAGCATGTTAAGAAGAATGAGAATCTGAAATATTTTCAGTTATACTTCAAAGAAAAAAGATGATTTATTATTTTAAAAAGTTTTATTATAATTATGATTTTAAATAAATTCAGATTCATATTTCATATTTTCAGATTGTTCATAGAATATGTTTTAATTATGGTACTTTTACCATAAACCGACATATCAATCATTTAGTAGAGGCTGATCATTTGGTTAACTAGCAACATTAGAAGTTAAGAAATGCAATCCAATTTTTTTCTTAGTGAGGTAGTTAAAGGATTAAAATAGGTGTGTGTGTATGTATGAATTGCATATTAATATCAATCATGTTGGTTGAGGTTATGGGGAGTGCAGGGTTTCTGCAGATATTAAAAAGCCAAAATTGGCTCTTCCTTAAATTAAATCCTTAAAAAATGTCTTAAATAAGAGACAAAAGTCTTAAAGCCATGGCAATATAAGTTGAAAATGGTAAGAACATTTCTTTTGTTTAATTTTTGGAGTGTGATTAGTCTTTTGTGGGTTAAAAGACCTCACATATTCTGGTGGTTGGCATTCAAACCCGAATGTTTTTCAAAACTGAATTTTAAATTAATGAAGATCAGTTGTATTTTCAGACTTTAAAGTGTTGCTAATACAATTTATTGTCTGATGATATGTATGCATTCACATTTAGATAACATATTGTGTTCATTTCTCAAATTTCTAAAGTAAAGGTCTTAATAAGGTCTTATGTTTACCTTCATAAAGCCTACAGAAACCATGAAGAAATGCCTATGAATTATAACTATTCATGTATATTTAGTATGTATAACTTTTAGGATTAGATTGGAAATGTTTTTGTACTATCAATGTATTCAGTATGCAATTTTAGTGTATAAAGAAAAATACTTTAGAGTAGTTTCATGTTTACCCCATTGCATTTTCATGGCAGATCTAAACAAATGGAATCTCTTACGTAATTTGGACTCAATCCCAATTGGATCAAAGAAAATCAAATAAGATCCTTCTGGAAAGAAGAGAGAATTTTTGTTATTCAAGTAGGATCTTACATCATACTTCACACACAAACATGCATAAACAACTGTCCCTAAAAGCAGTGTTTCTCAACCACGTTCCTGGAGGATCACCAGCTCTGCACATTTTCCATGTCTCTTTAACCAAACACACTAGATTCAGGCCATCGGCTAATTAGCAGACTGAAAGACCTGTAATGGACGTAACAGACAAAGGAGACAACCAAAACATGCAGTGTTGGTGGTCCTCCAGGAATGTGGTTGAGAAATACTGCTTTAAAGTATAATATTTGTGACGATGAGTATGAAGAACTTTATAAGGGATATTCGTTTGATAGGAAATGTATTCATTTATATAATTTTAGTGTACAAAAACTACATCAGAGTACTTTGATGTTTACCCCGATAAACCATTGCATTTTCATGGCAGATCTAAACAAATGGAATCTCTTACGTAATTTGGACTCAATCCCAATTGGATCAAAGAAAATCAAATAAGATCCTTCTGGAAAGAAGAGAGAATTTTTGTTATTCAAGTAGGATCTTACATCATACTTCACACAAACATGCATAAACAACTGTCCCTAAAAGCAGTGTTTCTCAACCACGTTCCTGGAGGATCACCAGCTCTGCACATTTTCCATGTCTCTTTAACCAAACACACCAGATTCAGGCCATCGGCTAATTAGCAGACTGAAAGACCTGTAATGGACGTAACAGACAAAGGAGAAAACCAAAACATGCAGTGTTGGTGGTCCTCCAGGAATGTGGTTGAGAAATACTGCTTTAAAGTATAATATTTGTGACGATGAGTATGAAGAACTTTATAAGGGATATTCGTTTGATAGGAAATGTATTCATTTATGTCATTTTAGTGTACAAAAACTACATCAGAGTACTTTGATGTTTACCCCGATAAACCATTGCATTTTCATGGCAGATCTAAACAAATGGAATCTGTTAGGTAATTTGGACTCAATTGGATCAAACAAAAGTCGTCTAAGAGGAAAATAAGATCCTTCTGGAAAGAAGAGAGAATTTCTGTTCATAAAGTAGGATCTTACTTGACTCTGAGGATTTCTACTTGATCTCATTATGATTAGTTCCAAATTACGACTACAATTACATTTAATTGCGCTGGCATGTTTGGATAAGGGATAAAACTGATGGCATTCTTTGAGAATAATAGATTCCAGGTTTGTGTCTTACTCTTTCGTATTTGTGACTGTGGATTGATGTGTTAAAACACTTTTTTATTGTACCTGAGGTGTTGTACCATCTGAGTAAAAAGAAAGAAATATAGGAAGTGCGTAAAAGAAAAACAAACAATGCAATGGAGTATAAGAAAGAACGGTAGTAAAGGAGATTTTGTTGTACTTCCTAAGCGCCTCTCAGACATTAGTGTTTGTGCACTTTTAATTGATCATGTGACCATCTGATTTGTATGCAGTGATAGCAATGTAGTTTGCAGATGCAACAATAGCATAGAAATCTCTTCGTTCTGCTCTTCTTTCAAATGATTTGTTGTTTGTTGGTCAGCTGAATGAGATTAATTAGATTTGGTTTTGTCTAGCGTTAGAGTTTTGTTTACCAAGACAAACCCAATACAAACCATATGTCAGTGACAGTGTTTGATGTTGGGAGATCGAAAGGCCTCGGATGTTAGGAGTTTAACTTAAATCCTGTTACACAAAGGGATCCTGATGTTCCAGTTTATTAGAGCGATGAAGTTACAGTCATGCCTTCAGGCGTTAACTTGCATGAAAAAACATAACAGGTTTTTACAAAACAACATGTGATGTATTGTGCAAAATAGGATGCCAGTCTGAGTAGACATGAAATTGCATGTTTTATAAGGCATCAATTTGGACAGTTTTAAGAACTATTTCCATTGTTGTTGCTTTTAAAATAACACAGAGTCTGTTTTGGAGGCGTGAAGGAAGATTTTCTCCATCAGTAATAATCCTAATCCTCATTATCCTGACCTGTGCACATAATTGCAGCTCTCATTCGCATTGTAGTTGAAGCCAGCAGGCTGAATAGAAGGATAGGTGTGTTATTTTTGTTGCTGTTTTGGACGGTGAACAACATCTTTGCATTTTGATGCCATGAATCGAGAAGGAATTTGGGTTTTGTTGACAACTTTGCTCTCTGGCTTGTTGTTTCTTTGTGTTTTGGCACTGCTGTGCTTCTTCACCTGCAGACTGGCTTCAAGAGTTCTGCCTGCCGGAGCCCCACTGCGTTTTTGACAGAGCTTGTGAATGAGCCTCAATCATGGTAAAAAACCTCTCTGTAACAGAACTAGAGGGGGTAAAAATGTTCAGTGGTTCAGGTCAGAATGCTATCGATGGCATGTTGACTGTAATACAGAAAACAAATGCAGTAAATGACTTGTGTTAAAGGTTGTTTGATGGCTCCGTTTTTATTTAGTGAGTCCAAGATGAGTCTTGTAAGTTTTTGAAGATGATGTTAAAATAGTGAGATATATGAAAATGTAAACATTTGTTTTGTATATATATAATTTAGATCTCACCTTTTAAGTTAATATTTTTCTATGGGATGCTCTTCAATAAATATTTGTGTATAGTTAAAGTCATAATTATTAGTTCCCCTGAATTATTAGCCTCCGTTTATTTTTTTCCCAACTTCTGTTTAACGAACAGATTTTTTCAACACATTTCTAAACATAATAGTTTTAAAAACTCATTTCTAATCACTGATTTATTTTGTCTTTGCCATGATGACTGTAAATAATATTTTACTAGATATTTTTAAGACACTTCTATACAGCTAACTAGGTCAATTAGGTTAACTAGGCAGGTTACGGTTATTGTTATTAGGGTTAGGGTTAAGTTATTGTATATCGATGGTTTGTTTATTCTTGCTAATATAAAACAAATAAGACTGAAAAATATCATCAGACATACTGTGAATATTTCCTTGCTCTGTTGAGCATCATTTAGGAAATATTAAAAAAAAAAAAAATCAATGGAGGGCTAATAGTTCTGACATCAACTGTATATACATTACGAGTTGGTACTGAAGCCAAAACTGGAGATAATCTCCCAAAATTAAAAATGTGTACACCTCAATTTAATAAAGAATATAAAGAATCATAAAAAATATTACATTTAGTTAGGGCTGCACGAAATTTGAAAAAATCTAACATAGCAATATTTGTCTATTCTGCAATATATATTGCAATATGAATACAGTTTCACTTGAGTTTAATAACTATTTGAAAAAAAATATCATTTTAGATTCATTGGGATGATTCTGTGCATAAAATATAATAAAAAATCTACAAGCACAAATAAATTTATTAAAAAAGATACTAATTAAATTATCAGCATTTTATGGTTTTCCAGAGGAGTCAAACTATATTCAGGTCTACAGTAATTGAATAATCAAATGTCAAATAATACTGCATAGTCTTTGCGCCTGTCTAGTCGGACCCTATCTCTCTTTATCCTGATAAGTGGAATAACACGAGTTAGGGAGTCTTCCCGAGCTCAGAGCCTTCTCCCCGGACAGAACGTCAAATACGCATTATTCTATTCAGTCAAATATCTGTGAGGGTGAACTCGTGAACTGGGAATAAAACTCAATCAGGAACTATGTTTCTAACTTCAGCTCTAGAGGCAGGGCCTTGCAAAGGGGGGTGGCCCAGTGGCTAGAGCCACTGCCCCTCTGCCCTCAGTGGCTGAGGTGCCCCTCTCAGGTTTGTAATGCAGTTTGTTAATGTTCACACACATAGAGATCAATGCAAACCACACATAATGCAAATAAGAATCAACAAGAGGGAACTATGGGTGCTTTCACACCTACACTTTTGTTTCGGAATGTGTCTCGTTTGCCCAGTTAGCGCGATTCGTTTGGCATATGTGAACAGGGCAATCGCGATCTGTTCCGCACCAAAGTAAGCGCTCCGAGATCGCTTGAATGAGGTTGTCTCGGCTTGATTGAAACGAACCCTGGAGCGGTTCGATTGCAGTGAGAAAGCGATCCGATCCGAGCGCGGTTATATCACAGTGTTTTATGGATATGTAATAGACTTACGGCTATATGAAGAGAGAATTATGAGTAGGTCTCCCTCCCAGTCCTCAAATAGGCATCGTCGCGCACCCTTCTCAGTTGGCATTTCTGTGTGCAATTTTCATGTTCTACCCATGTTCGTGTGGGTTTCCTCTGGGTGCTCTGGTTTCCCTCACATTCCAAAGACATGTGCTATAGGTGAATTAAATTAGCTAATTTGGCCGTAGTGTATGTGTGTGGATGACTCTGTTTGGGTGTTTCCCAGTGTTGCGTTGCAGCTGGACGGGAATCCGCTGTATAAAACATATGCTGGATAAGTTGGCGGTTCATTCCGCTGTGGCAATCCCTGATTAATAAAGGGACTAAGCCGAAAAGAAAATGAATGAATGAATGTTCGAAGTTGAAAAACAGATGGGAAGTACCAGTAATAATTAACCAATCAAAAACCTCAAAGCTGTTTATTAACTCAAGCATTTCAACAGAGATCAATATTTCAATGTGTTACGTGACTAGCACAATGTCCTTTTTTTCCCAGTTTTACAAATGTAAATAAGAAGTGGTAGCTCCAACATGGGTTAGGTACACACTGCCTGAACGTGTGGCTTTGAAGTTGGCTGATGCTTTGTGCGCATTGACCATAGAACCCGCTAAAAGGATGTGAAGTAAGCTGATGAAGTGTGTTTTCATAATAGAAATCTTACAGTCCTGTGCCTTGGAACAGAAGTGTCCAGTTAATCAGCTTTGTCATGCCTATTAAAGCAGCGTATGCAGTGGCAGTCAATCCCATTAAAGTGACCTTGACTAAAGAGTAGAAGACTGAGAGGTTTCACACTAATGCAGGCACATTTTCAGTTGTCAATTTTCCAAATAATGGTCAAATATGCTTCTAAATGATTGTTCAGGTCCGTTTTTGTCACATTTATCATCAACTTAAACACTCTGTCCTTATATCTCAGTTGTTATTCCACATAAATATCAGATTATGATGGAAAAAACAAGCCTTGTGCTGGTAAACAGTCGTTTTCCATGCTTGAAGTGTGTCATTTCTGCACCACTGAAGTAGAACCAAACGTGACAGTGACAATAATGATTGTTTTCAAATCAACGAGGTCTATAATACTTGGAAGTATGAATCCCTACCTTAAACTCGCACCATTGGCTGAGTTGGTGTTATTATGTAAAAGAAAGAAGTGCCACAGAAAAAATCAGCATATGATTGGCTTGCATGGAGATATCTCCCCACGTTAAATTGGACATTTTAACATGAACTCTTTTCATTACAGAGCTTTCAGTTGTCTGGCACCCTTGGAACGTGAAAATCCGTAAACGCAGGCTGATAGATAACAAAATGAAGGTCGTACAACTGCTTATCCTCAGCTGTCTGGTTTGGGAGGGAAAGACAAAAGTTCAGTTTCCAGGTCAGTTAAGACTATTGTTTTGTTTATTGACCTTTTGCCAGCTTCTCTGTAAGGATAATCATACTGTTTCTTTAAAAATGACTTATTTGATGCACTGTATATAGCAGTGGAGTTAAATCCTGTGCCTGGACATTTATCTTCTAACATACACTCGCAAAAAATGTGCTGCTTGTTCTAACTACTCTTAATTGTTTTATTTTCAATCAACTTAAAATTTTAAAAAGCATCGAGATGTTTCTCAAATAGTTCTGAAATAGCTTATTGAAATCTTCAGGAAGAACACTTTAAAAAGTACTAATATTTAGTAATAATATATATATATATATATATATATATATATATATATATATATATATATATATATATATATATATATATATATATATATATGTATATATATATACTAATTATATACTAATAATAATTTCCATTGAATCTAATTTAAGTTGGGTTTAAACTCTAGAGGAAAATAGCTGGAAAAGGATTGCACCTCTACCTTATAGTATTCATTTTATTTTTCTCCCAATTTTAGTTTTTTTATTACAATTTTATTTTATTTTATTACAATAAAAAAAAAATTCAAACTCTGCTTTAATAAAAAAAAGGAATTTATCAAAAATATCTTTCTAATTAAAACTATGAAACCCAGCAGGCACACAACGTCATAGGACGTTAATATTAGTTCAGCTTTAGGTCATGATGTCAGGTGACGAAAATTCAATGTCTAGCATCAGCGTCTAGGGATAAATTTATTCTGATATCCAATAATGACAAGAAATGACGATGGTATTTGGTTGATTTTAGGTTGTGTTGAAAAGTGACCAAAATCCAACGTTGAGCCAACATCTGAAACTAACGTCATATTAACGACAAAAACTGACATTTATTCATCTAATATGGTAACCAAAATCCAACGTCTGATAGACGTCATAGTGGTAATGTCCACACAAAGTCAAGCTGTAACATCATTAGACATTGATATTTTAGGTTAGAAATTGGACACTGACGTCGGCCTGACGTTGAGTTCTGACGTCAACTCGATTTTTATTTTTTAAATAAAATGCAACATCCCCATGACGTTGGGGCACAATGTCAATCTGACGTCACGTTGATTTCTTCTGCCTGCTGGGAAGTTTTTCAGTTGAACCGCAATTTATTAAGACTTTAACACCCCCCTCCCTCCTTTCCATCAAATTTAATTATTAAAATAAAAGCATAGAAGAATAACTGTTTTCCTGACTGGAAGGCCACCCGCTGCGTAAAAGATATGCTGGAATAGTTGGTGGTTCATTCCGCTGTGGCGACCTCTGAAATACAGATTAAGCCAAAGTAATGAATGAACAACTGTAAATTTAATTTAACTTCTTAAAACTAATTTATTTTGAATGAAGTTAAATACTACTACAACAACAACAACAATATTATTAATAATAACTATGATAATCACAACAGTAATAATAATAATAATAATAATAAAATATATAATTATTATTATTAATTAATGATTAATCTTCTGTGTGTACATTTAACAGTAGTCTTGTTCAATATAAAGGCATTTGATTTCATAAATGGCACTATTTCCTATTTTTCAACATTTTTTGTTAGGCTTCTAAGTCCCTATTCATGCTCATATTCCTTGATCCTGTTCATGTTTTCAACAGCACATCATTCAAAGCGACCAATACCAGATAAGTGCTTTCTTAACACTAAAACACCAAAGCTTTTATAGCCTTCGGTTTGACCTTGCCTCAAGTATGGACATAGAATAAAACAAATTTCAAATATACGTTAGCTTCCATAAGAAGATTGGACCTTCGGGGTCAGATGCTCCCAGACATGTTCATTGACATGATTGTGGATTTAAGAAGCTTAAGCGGACTGAATAAGACATGGATAAAATAGAAATTCAGTTGTTTGATAAAGTCACCTCAGCTTAGCCTAGCATGCTTATAATCTCTAAATGAAGACTTCCATTTAAGACCATGGTCATTATCTTGTTTTGCAGGAGCGTCTTTGCTGCTTGTGTGTTATAATTTGCGGTTAAAAGTGTAAACATGTTTTCTCACGGCTTGTAGAGCAAGAGAAGCGGCCTGATTACTGGAGGGACTTTGCTCAACGCTCACTTAAAGATGCCTTGAAGCTTCAAGAACTCAACAAGAACATTGCCAAAAACATCATCTTATTTCTTGGAGATGGTAAGTCACGCCATTCATTGACGCCTGTTAATTTTTACTATGAAATCTTTGTGTGTTTACAGGAGGATGACTTGAAAACTATTTGTGCAAAAGCAAGTCTTACACAAGCCTTACAGAAAAACCCCATGAGCTTCAAATATGCAGTTATGTTTTAAAAATGAGATGTAAACATTACTAAAAGTAAAACACATGGTAAAACTGTGTGCTTTTAGAACATTTTAAAGAGTTAGTTCACCCAAAAATAAAACTTCTGTGATTAATTACTCACATTTACCTCAGGTTACTCCAAACTCCTAAGACCTTTGTACATCTTCAACACACAAATTAAGATATCTTAGATTAAATCTGAAAGCGCTCTCATGCTCTATTAATGGCAAGTCTTGACTTGTTAAAAGTCCATAAACAATACCAAAATAAATCATCAAACCAGATGCCTTCAGTGTTTTAATCGTAATATGTTTTGAGGGTGATGGTAAGTCATATTGTTCATTGACTCCTTTTGATTTCTATCATAAAATATCTGTGTGATTACAGTATAAAAATATTCGACTATTTGTGCAATATCATGTCTATCACAAGCCTTACAGGAAAACCCAATAAGCTTTACATGTGCAGTTGAGTATTAAAAATGACATGTAAAATAAGAAACACAAGGTGAAACATGAGTGAGACACAAGTTAAATGGGAGCTTTTAGAACATTTTAAAGGGTTAGTTTACCCAAATATGACAATTCTGTCATTACTTACTCACATTTACCTCGGGTTTCTCCAAACTCTGTTTATCTTCAGAACACAAATGAAGATATTTTAGATGAAATCTGAGAGCTCCCTCATCCTCCTATAGTCCTGACTTGTTAAAGGGCCACAAAACCCCCGTTTCAGCAGGATGTTTTCACACCACTAGTTTGGAAACAAACACACAGACGCAGGGGAGAAAGACAGTTACTGTGTTTACATGAACATCAGTAAACAAATTATTTGCCAAATTATTAAATGGTGGACTTTAACTGCAGTTTGGCACTTTCCTTCAGGAACATTTCATGCATGTCGGGATATTTGATTCGAGGAACTGCTGGAAGCGTGTATTTTTAATAAAATGTTTGTTACAGCACGGTGAATGAGAGAAAAAACCCTCCACATTTTTCTGTAACTTAGATGCACTCAGAAGGTAGCGTCTGAAAGTCGTGTGTGTTATTCCTGTCACAAAATGCGGCGAAAATTCTACACGACGGTAATAGTTGCATTACATGTTTACACTCGTAAAGCAGCATTTACAGCAGATCCTACAGTCTATAATATTGTAGTGATATTAATGTACCGTAAACTTTAGTAACTTAGAAATCATAATGACTAAGGTATGTCTTTAAACACTGAAAGAGTACTGCTGACGATACGAACTAACCTTGCCACCTGAATAAACAAAGACCACTTATCGCTTACCAAATTTGTAGTGACAGGACTGTGAAATCTGGATTTCACCATTTCCAGATGAGAAAAGCTCTCGGGTAAAAAAATGTTCCGTAGACACGTATTTCTGTCAAGGGTTGTGTGTACTGTAATCAACATGTGAGTCCAGCTGGGAAAAAGAAAGCAAAACCTTTGTTGCAGCAAATTATAAAAGCAACACTGATGACCCGTATCTCCAAACAATTCTTCTTCTCCCACTTGTTTTGGCAACACAACGTGGCGTCTCTCTGCCGTCTGAACACTGTACAGGTAAACAGTCTTCAAGCTATAACGCATTTTAATGAAGTTGCACTGCATAGACAATAGAGCGTGCTGATTGGTTTGAGCTAAGTCTTTCTCATGAATTAATGGTGCACACTCAGAGACGTCACAAAGTACTCCCAGGTACAGACAGCCAGTCTACACACTAGAATACACGCAAGGATCTGATCGGTGTGACCCAGCTTCAAAATTTTGTTTCAAAACAGAAAAACGAAATTGCTCAAAATAACGCAAAACCAACCAATTTTCACACTTAGCTGATGATTGATAAGCTTGTTTAGCATGCTGTCCCAGGAGAGACCACCGAGCTCAAAAGATCTCGAGAACTCCCCTGCTTATTTGAAGCTAATGACGAATTGCTACATGAGCAAAGAATACTGTTGGCTAGGAACTTGACAATGGTGCCAGTTTGGTTTAGTCAATTCACGTTTGAATTATGTCTTTGGACAGTGGGAGGAAACTGGGGAACCCGGGGGAAACCCACATGAGCACAACTGGCCTAGTAAAGATTAAAACCAGTGGCGTCCGTGCTGTGAGAAAACAGTGCTAACCACTTGGCCACCGTGGCACACAATCTAGGAAAAAGGGGGTGGAATAGGGGAGGAAGGGGAGATTTTTCAAGACGAAGATGAATATGATATGAAGATTATGGTTATTAATAGTGACTTAGGAATCGTCTGATTGGTGAATCACGTATTAGCTAATGTGGGTCCAGCCGTGGTCAATCATAAGCACATGATCCTCTCGAAATTAGTTTATAAATAAACTTCACATCAGGGCTGCGCAATTAATCACAATCACAAGAAAAAAAATCGCGATTTAAGCACATGCAATTTCTAAACCGCATAAGGCTGCAATTTTTATCTATTAATTTATTTAGAATTTTATTCAGAATATGTTCTTGTGCGCATGATTTTAATATGTTAACCAATCAGAGCTGACGCAGCACACCGGGCAATTACAGCTAAGCTGAGCGGGAGAAAGATGTTAACCAGCTCACTCCGTGCATGACGAAGTTGAGTGGCAGAACTGAATAGGCGAGCAGGAGAAAAGAACATAAAATATGGATGCAGGTCAAAAAGAAATTATTTGGTGCCAAAGAGAAATTCGACGTCAGTCGTTTGGGTGTATTTTGGATTCAGGAGAGAGGATATGTCACAGAGCAAGGTAATTTGCAAGACTTGTGAAATGATTATTCCAACAAAACAGAGCAATACTACAAGTCTGCTCCAACACTTAAAACAGCATCACAAAAAAACTGCATGCAGGTGTACTCGATGCTTCGCCATGACCATAGATATGTGGTCCAACAGAACAATGGAGCCGTACACGAGGTTAACGGTCCACTATATTAATAACAACTTTGAAATGAAACGTCGATATTTCCAAACAGCATTCTTCCCAAAAGATCACACTGGAGAAAATATATCTAAAGGTTTAAAAGAAGCTTTAGCATCATGGGGACTTTTTGAAGAAACAAGTGTCTATCACCACATTTATTTTATGTTGTATGTTTTAAAGACAATTTTACAGTTGTCTTTATTAAACTTAATACTATGTTATTTCATTGTGAAATGTTTTATTATGCACTTCTTGCGCACTGAATACATTTAGAAAGCATGTATGTAGCTTGTTTGAAAAAGCAAAAACAGTTTCCAAAATTAGAGAGCTCTCTCAACGTCAACAGCAAAATTAGTCCTGATTTGTTACATTAAAATCCATAAAAGTCAATTCATTCATTCATTTTCATTTCGGCTTAGTTCCTTCATCAATCCGGGGTCGCCACAGGATTATCCAGCACGTTTTTACGCAGCGGATGCCCTTCCAGTCGCAACCCATCTCTGGGAATCATCCACACAAACTCATTCACACTCGTACACTACTGGCAATTTAGCCTAGCCAATTCACCTGTACTGCATGTCTTTGGACTGTGGGGGAAACTGGAGTACCCTGGGGAAACCCACGAGAACGTAGAGAGAACATGCAAACTCCACACAGAAACGCCAACTGACCTAGTTGAGGCTCGAACCAGCAACCTTCTTGCTGTGAGGCGACAGCACTACCTACTGCGCCACAGTGTGGCCCCATAAAAGCCCATAAAAATACACAAATAAAACAATTTTCAGTGGTTTAGTGAGAATATTATCAAACTAGGAGAATACTTTGGTACACACATGAAGCAAAAGTAATGACTTTAATTAGCAGTTTCTTCTAGCAGTTCCATTATTTTAGTTTGATGTGTGCACAATGCACAAACTTATTCTGCACAAACTTATTCTTGTAGCTTCAGCAGTGGTCTATTGAACCATTGGAGATGTTTTCACAATAGTGTTTCAGTACCTTTCTGAAGGTCTGAACCTCCTGGGATTGTTGCTGTCTATATGGATGATCAGATAGCTGTTGGATTTCATTCAAAATATCCTAATTTGTGTTCTAAAGGTCTCATAGCTGTGGTACGACCTGAGGGCGAATAATTAATAACAGAATTTACATTTTTATGTGAACTAACCCTTTGATGTACATTTCATTTGACATTTGCCTACACGTTTACCTTAAAATGTTGCTGAATTTGGCATGAATTTTACTCTTGCTTCACTTGTGGTCAACATATTTTTTTGTATTTTTTTTAAATCTTAACATGTGTGAAGCTTGTGTGTTTTTTTTTCTCTGAAGGAAAGTGTTAATCATTTTTAAAAGCTCTGTTAAAATGTATGATGAACAATTAAGCATTAATATAGTGTATGAACATCATGAAGACACATTAACCAGGGTCAGGGTCGAACTTCAGATTCCGCAGTGAGTTTCTTCTAGCCAAACTTGAAAAACAAAACAAAAAAAATTGGTATAAACATGACATTGGAAAACAAAAGAAAGGGAAAAAGGAAGGAAGAGGCAGCTTGATTGTTCTTGCAGAAATAGAAAGGAAGAATTTCGCTTTATCTTTCACCACACCCGTGTGAAAGCGATAGAGCCACAAAGAACTGAAAAAATATATATCTTCTGAAGCTTCGGTTCAACCGCTGTCATGTAGATTTATTTTACTGCTCACTGTCTACCACATAAATACCACATACCACACACAAGAAAAAAAAAGATGATTTCACATACTACAGGATTATCTGAAAGCTGAAGCAGAGGTACAGGAAGATTTGCATCAGCCGACCTGCTGTTTCAAGCATTGAGATATTTTAAAAGGTCAACCAAATCAAGAGTAGAATAGTTTTCTTTTGTAATTCTATGAACTTTATACAGTTAAAGTCAAAATTATTAGCCTTCATGTGATTTTTTTTTTCTTTTTTAAATATTTCCCAAATCATGTTTAACAGAGCAAGGAAATTTTTTACAGTATTTTCTATAATATTTTTTTTCTTCTGGAGAAAATCGTATTTTGTTTTATTTTGCCTAGAATAAAACCAGTTTTTAATGTTTTAAAAAACATTTTAAGGTCAATATTATTAGCCGCCTTATTTGTTTTTGATTGTAACCACTGTTATACATTGACTTGCCCAATTAACCTAATTAACCTAGTTAAGCCTTTAAATTGCAATTTAAGCTGAATATTAGTTAAAAAATATCTAGGAAAAACTAGGTTGTGTTAGTGAGGCCAGTAGGGGGGCACTCAACATGCGGTCTGTGTGAGTCCTAATGTCCAAGTAAAAGTGAAGGGGACACCAAATTGTCAGTTAGTGCCATCTTTCTGAAGAAATGTTAAACTGAGGTCCTGATTCTCAGTGGGTAAAAATCCCATGGCACTTCTTGTAACCCTGAATTCTCACTCCATCGGCCCTCATGATTATGGCCTCCCAATCATCCCCATCCACTAAGTTAGCTGTATCACTGTCTCACCACTCCACCAATAGCTAGTGTGTGGTGAGCGGACTGGCGCTGTTGTCCTGTGGCTGCCATCGCATCATCCAAGCTGGGCACTGGTGGGGATATAGAGAGACCCCCTCCAGTGTTTTGGGTGTATGGCCATACACAATAAACGCGCTATAAAAATCCACTTTACTTAACTACTTAACTATGGCTGAGGCTATTAACTTAGGGCGTTCACATATCCTGCATTTTGTGTGCAAAAGTTCTTTATTTTCAATGGAGGTGCATGGCTGGTGCACATATGGCTCGTGGGCTGCACTCATGCTTTAAATGCATACCTAGTTGAAAGAATGGAGCGAACGCACCACGAGTCATGTGACAAGAACTGACCTGTCAGCTTCATATTTCTGCTGCAAAGAAAAAAAAAATACAAAAGAAAAAAAACCAAACAAGTTCATAATATAATTGATCAAAAGTGCCTTTCAACCAGAGGTTCAGCAGCCTTTGACTACATTTGCTCTCTTTAAAAGGGAAATACATAACTAATATGTAGCTTAGATTTAATTCAGACAAATAGTTTATTTATTTATTTATTTATTCATTCATTGTACTATCATTTATTTTCAGTGTAATATTATTACGCTAAAATTGTTTCACCTATTTCAAATTTCAAATTGTTTCGCCTATTTTTAAGCCAAAAAATTAACTACTGTTTTTTATTTTATTTTATACTGTATTATTTAGTTGTGGAGCAACAATAAACAACACTTTAAAATATAACGAGTTTTCATGCGATTTAATAAACTAGTAGTGTTTAGAAATGAACAACAATAACTTACGTGTCTAAGGAGGAACATTGTTTACCTGAGAGCTGTTCTCATCTGCAAACGCTGAGATCCGGATTTGCTTGTAGTCTTCTCTTCATAAAGATGCGGCTCTAGTTGCTGGTGATTGTCCTGTCTCTACAGATTTGGTAAGTGAGCGACCAGTGCTCTTTGTTTATTCAGATTGTTCGTATTGAACTAAGTTAACTATTGCACCGAGTGTAAACATGTTAGCACTACAACCAAACTTTAACCTTGTGTAGGATTTTCACCGCATTTAGTGACCGGAATAACACACGCGGCTTTCTGACACTACCTGCTGAGTGCATTTAAGTTTCCGGGAAATGCTGAGTTTTTTTTTCTCTCATTCACCGTGTGGTATCAAACATTGCATAAAAAATACACGCTTAGAGCAGTTCCTCAAATCAAATATCTCGTTTGTCGCGAGGGACATGTATGAATTCCCTGAATGAAAGAGCCAAACTGCAGTTAAAGTCCACCATTTAATAATTTGGCAAATAATTTGACTACAGTTGTCCATGTAAACACAGTCACTTTGTCCCCTCTGTGTGTGTGTGTGTGTGTGTGTGTTTTGACTCTGAAAGTCAGCGCGCCCAAATAGACCCTCCCACACCATGCCTCGTTTCTTCCTCCGACACTCCCCCCTAAACAAAGCTGGACATGCCCACTTTTCTGACTTTTTCCAAAGTAGAGGTGTGAAAACACCCTGCTGAAACGAGGGGGTTTCATGGCCCTTTAATAACCATGATAACCGTGAAACCGTGATTATTCCTCAAACTATAATTGTGCAACCAAAATTTATAATCATTGCATTTCTACCAAGCTTGTACACAGAGTGTAATACCTACGAGCACTAGATTAACTATGGCTGAAGCTATTAACTAAGGGCATTCACAAACTGTGTGTTTTGTATGCGTGAGTTCGTTATTTCCAATGGATGTACGCGAGAGAAATGGACTATCGTTTGTTTTTACTATTATTTTGTGCTGTATAATTTGGTTACTGAGCAGCAATAAATACCACTGTAAAATATAAGGAGTTTTAATGTGATTTACCAAACTAGTAGTGTTTTGAAATTAATGAATGCATAATAATCGTAATAACTGTGATTATTCCTCGTGATTATAATCATACAACCAAAATATAAAATCGTTGTATTCCTAATTGCTTGCTTTAGGAAGTAACTTAAACAACACCCCAAACAATACTGCGTGCCAGGTTAAACACATTCGTTGTATGCGGAAACATGAATAGCTTATAAAATGTATAAAGTCTAAGTGAATTCAGTCAAACTCCTCTTGTGACCCATCTTTTGTAATCGAAACAAATCTGCCAAGTGTGAACATACCTTTAGCAGCCAATCTTACAGTTCAAGAATTGAGTTCAGAGATACAACAAGCCGATTCAAACAGTAACTATATTAAGTTGTTTTGTGTAACAGATTGAAAGAACTCTCTGTTAGGGCCAAGATGTACATCTGGAGTTGCATTGTGTGTTTGATAATCTAAAAAAAAGACTTAAAAGTTTCACCTGTTTGTAAATCTTACCACACACTGTGTGTTTTTTTTGTGTGAATCAATCTACACTGAACATCAAATAATGTTACATCTCAATATAAAAGTTTTTTGACATTATTTAGCAGTCTTTTCATCTCATCACATTCAATTTGGACTGCAAACATGAATAACATAATAGTCAGTCTACATTTGTAGCACATTTATACATGTCAATATAAAAGATCTCCTACCATTATTTTCTAGCACACTCTTTTAATTTCATTCAGTTCTGGCTGCAAACGGGGCTATTATATATTTTATATAAAATATGGCTTGCTTTTGTGAATGAGTCTACATTACCGGCACTGTTACATCTCAATAAAAAGGTTTCTTTTTTTGTCAGCGTTATTTTCCGGTACACCATCTTTTCATCTCATCACACTAAAGACTGCTTGCAAAATCATTTTCAAGTCAAAGTTAAAGGATAGATGGATTCGCTATGAACAAACATGTGCATTTATTCCATTGAGAGCACTCGTACACTTACATAATTACACTTTTAATATTCCAGAGCACTTCAATATGATTTAGTTCAGATGAACAAAAGGCAGATTCCTATTTGACATTTTGTAGCACTTTTTGTAATATTTCACGATTTCATATAAACATTGCATAAGGTTTATGGAGTTGTTTCCTTTCTTTTGAAATGTATTTTTATACATTAAAGCAATTTACAAACACATAACTAAACATTCCATGAGAGCAGCAGTAGTTCAAATAATAAAAGAAATATCAATACTAAAAAATGAAATAATACAAATAAAAAACACAATCATTTTTCAAGAATACAGCTGGAAATAAGTGAAGGTTTCTTACTGGTCAGTAATTAATTTTTAATGTGTCCAAATAGAAAGCAACAGGTGCCCATCTTTGTATAATATGTCCAGTTTCAATTGAAGTTGGGCAGTCATACATTTCATTCTGTAGATGGATTCCAGTTTTCTCTCCACTGAGCTATCGTTGGAGTGTGTGCCTTCATCCAATTAATTGTTATAGTTTTTTGTGCGCTTAAAGTTTATGTGGTGTATATATCTGCTTTTTTATATGGACCCTGGGGTGTTCATTTCAGCAAGAAAAACAAAGGAGTTAAAACCAGATCTACATTTACTGGCCACTTTGTTAGGTTCACCTTACTAGTACAGAGTTGAACACAATTATTCAGTTTTTACAAGAACTGCTTTAATCCTTTGTGCCATAGATTCAACATGGTACTGGAAATATTTCTCAGAGATTTTGGTCTATATTCACACGACAGTATCACGCAGGTGCTGAAGATTTGTCAGCTTTACATCCATAATGTGAATCTCCTGTTCCACCACAAATCCCAAAGGTGCTCTATTGGATTGAGATCTGGTGACTTTGGAGGCCATTTGAGTACAGTGAACTCATTGTCATGTTCAAGAAACCAGTCTGAGATGATTTGTGCTATATCACATGGCACATTATCCTGCTGGAAGTAGCCATCAGAAGATGGGCACACTGGTCATAAAGGGATGGACATGGTCAGCAACAATACTCAGGTAGTCTGTAGTGTTGACACAATGCTTAATTGGTACTAATGTAGAAATGATCCCCCACACCATTACACCACTACCAGCAGCCTGAACCGCTGTTACAAGGCAAAATAGATCCATGCTTTCATGTTGTTGACGTCAAATTCTGACCCTACCATCCAAATGTTGCTGCAGAAATCGAGACTCATCAGACTAGGCAACATTTTTCCAATCTTCTACTTTCCAATTTTGGCGAGGCTGGGTGAATTGTAGGCTCAGTTTCCTGTTCTTAGCTGGAACTCAGTGTTGTCTTCTGCTGGTGTAGCTTATCTACCTCAAGGTTTGATGTGTTGTGCATACAGAGATGCTATTCTACATGCCTTGGTTGTAACGAGTGGTTATTTGAGTTACTGTTGCCTTTCTTTCAGCTCAAACCAGTCAGGACATTCTCCTTCTGACCTCTGGCATCAACAAGGCATTTGCTCCACAGAACAGCTGCTCGCTGGATATTTTCTCTATTTCAGACCATCCTCTGTACATCCTAGAAATGCTTGTGCGTGAAAATTTCAGTAGATCAGCAGTTTCTGAAATACTCAGACCAGCCTGTCTGGCACCAACAACGATGCCACGTTCAGAGTCACTTAAATCACCTTTCATTCCTATTATGATGCTTTGTTTGAACTGCAGCAGATCATCTTGACCATGTCTACATGCCTAAATGCATTGAGTTGCTGCCATGTGATTGGCTGATTAGAAATTTGCGTTAATGAGCGGTTGAACAGGTGTACTTAATAAAGTGGCCAGTGACTGTTTATGTAAAATTTTCATAACCTCAATCTTTACCCCTTGACAGTTGTTTCTTTGCAATGCAATTGTTTTTGTTTATTATAGATCTGCAAGCTTGATACTTTTAAGTGTAGTGTCATTTACCATGTGGTTTAACAAGGTCACTTCACACTATTCAAGATTTAATTTGAAAAACGCTTATTGAACATAATATAAATAGTATATCTCAATCACAGGCAAGGTTCAGGGACATCATGTTCAATAAATCTTTCAGCAGTCTGCACCTGAAGGAAGCATATCTTGTTAAAAATAGCCTGTGTTAACCTGGTCTTTTGTGCGTGTGTGTGTGTGTGTTTGTAGGGATGGGTGTTCCTACAGTCACAGCAGCCCGGATTTTAAAGGGTCAGTTGAGTGGACAGAACGGAGAGGAAACACAACTGGAAATGGACAAATTTCCCCACGTCGCCCTCTCTAAGGTACATCCTGCATGCTGTAATCCCATCATGCCATTGCTTTGTGTTCATAATCCATGCAGTCATCCACCCCGGGACACAGTGGACAGGTTTAAATCATAGTTTGATTTCACTGTCAGCCACAGTTCAGGGAATATCTTTCACATATTTCACAGATATCAGTCATTATTAAAGATGGTCAGTTATTGTTTTCTACGTGTAGTCAGCTGTTTTTCCTTTGGCTTCATGTTAATTTTTCTGTCGGAATGTTTATTTAAAACGTGCTGTATCGTATTTAACACATTTTAAAATTACATAACCAGCATGATTTAAGATCAGCTGAGAAATTTAACAAATACTGCTGCGTGCCTTTTGTCATCTGAGTGATATATATAGTTACAAAATAAAAGCATTTTTAGTATATTTTTATAAATGTTTGACTTTAGGCTTATTTTTCTGTGAATTCTTATCATCACTCGCTGGACTGAAGCAACTGAGGTTTGCTTGATTATAGCATTATTAAAGTAATGGTCTATTTATATAGCACCTTTTTACAGACATTATGTCACAAAGTGCTTTAAAAGAAAACCAGAAAAACAGGTAAAATTACACATATCAATAAAAGAAAACATATTAAAACAAGTTAAATATCCAAGTGTAGAAACACCAATGTAATACTAACTCGCAATACTGTTAATTAAAAGCTTGACCAAAAAGATCTTTAAATACTCTTTAAAAAATCTTTAAATACTTTTTAAAAGGTTTAGCGGATCCCAGACTTTTCAGTGCTAGAGGGAGAGAGTTCCAGAGCCTTGGGGCCACAACACAGAAGGCATGGTCACCTTTAGTCTTAAGATGAGTTCTGGGAATGGGTAAAAGGTCTTTGCCAGAAGACCTCAGAGACCGGTTACATGAGTGACTACGGGAAAGATCTTGAATATATCTGACCATGCAGACTGAGCTCTATATGTAATTACCAGAATCTTAAAATTGACTCTAAAACTAACAGGAAGCCAATGAAGTGCTGTAAGCGCAGGAGTAATGTGCGACCTCCTACTAGTGTTGGTTAAAAGCCTCGCAGCTGCATTCTGCACAACTTGAAATCGATCCATAGAAGATTTGTTCAGACAAGTGAACAGTACATTACAATAATCCAACTGTGAAGAGATAAAGGCAGGGACAAGCATCTCCATCTCTTCCTTTGAAGCAATATTTCAGATTTTTGTGATGTTGCTCAGATGTAAAAAGCATGTACGAACAACACACTTAACTATTGAAACACAGAGCTCTATAAAAGATGATCATTCACAACACAAGAGTAAAAATCTGGCCAATCAGAGCAGAGTAGATTCTCATAGTGGAGGGGTGTAGAGAGATTATATCCTTAAACAAACCATTTCAGACACTTTGATGAAAAAGCTGATGCTGCTGTGTATTATTAAAAAACTAAGTATTTTTTTTACTTTTAGCATTTGTTTGAATATTTATAAGACCTCCAAAACAAACTATGCAAATGTAATGATCAATGCTAAATCAGGAACTCAACCATTGAGGAAATTACAAGTCTCAATTGAAGTTGGAATAAATTTCTTTAGCTTTAACCCCAGGAACTGCTTTGTTTTTTAAGCTTATTAGTTGTTGACAACAGGACTAAGCACATCATTTACCATCACCATTTGTCTTTTGTTCTCGGAGAACCAAGGAGTGAAAGACCACTTGAAAAACAGGCTATTTTTATTTGCTGAAAGGCACAAAAAAGGACAATATCAGCATCACAGACTAACCTATTCAGCATCATTTTCCCATCGTCACCATCATGTGAACGATCAACCACAATCTCACTAAACTACTGAAAGGAAGGTCATCACAGATCACAAACTATTTCACAAACGGGACATACAAAGGAGCAAATCCACTCCATATCCATTCACTTAACCATATGGTAATGAGTATGAGATACTATATGAGGTTTTGAGTATGAGATGAGAATGAGTTACTCATTTGTATGCAACCTTGTTTGTTAATGTATATAAAGGATTGATTAGGTTAAGTACAACATTATGTACTGATATTTGGTCTTTATATTTTTCAGCACAACGACTAGGTTAATCTAAAATTGCTTTGGAAACTGAATTATCCAGAGTAAAATTCTAACACAATTGTAACCATGGACTACAATTTACTGACTGTGGATTTTGCAAATATCTGCCACACACAGTCAGTGGCCATCTCTGATAGTGTCATCCAATCACAGTGCATAGATCTAAAATTGGCAATTTGTTCGCAAATACCTCCCTCCCCAGAAAGGATACAAACATTCTGCATAAAATAGTCATTGTTTAAGTTGCTGTATAAAGTCATTGCTTAACATGAAGAGAAACATGAAGTCAAGAACTTCCATCTTCTAGAGCTTCAGTAACTTCAAAAGATCAAATTCTGCTTGTTCCAGATTGTTCAAGGCTCCAGGGAGTCTAGTTTTTCTGCATGCTTCAGAAAGGATTTTCATGGTGCTAAAAGAGTTTGGTTTTACGGTGCTTTATGATCAAGACTGTTGAAAAGAATCTCTCAGTAACTTCCCTTAGAGATCCACATCTCTGTTTTACAAAACATCCATTCCAGATTTGCTCTGCACAAAGCTTCAGATTCCCACCTTGAAGGATTCAGTTTTCTGTGTGTTCCAGAAAGGACATTCATGTAGTAACAAAAGTTTGGATCCCCATTTCTTTGTGTTGAGACAGTTAAAGAAATTTAGCTCCTTTCTCTTACTGCATTGTGGCCCAGCCCAGCTCAGACTCCTGCATCAATCTATCAACAAGCAGAATCCTAAAAATACCACTTTACCAAACATTTTACCAGAGACCTTGGAATAGTGTATTCAGTATATGATGTTCATATTTGATTTAGATGTCTGTAACTGGTATCATTTAATATAAAAAAAAAAAATCCCTAAGTTACATAATTTTTATAGAAAAAGATCACGTTATTAGACTCATCTAGGTTCATCTTGACAAATATCAACGTAATCACATTCAGTATGTAATAACTTACACATAATTTATGGTCTATTTATTAGATGTGCTAGTGACCTTTGTCTATTCTTTATTTAAAAAAAGCTTCATTTACAGTGGTCCCTCGTTATTCTTGGAAGGTACTTTCTAAAAATAATCTGCAATAGGCGATATCCGCAAAGAAGCTTTATTGTTTTACAATTATTATAGATGTTTTAAGGCTGTTAAACCCCTCACTACACACTTTATACACTTTTCTCAGACAAGCATTACATTTTTTACACTTTTCTCTTGTTTAAACTCTCTCAAAGTTCATAAAAAATCCACTTATACTATAGAATGAAATCAAAGAACAAAACCATTTGATCTTCATTCATTTATTCCATAATGGTGCCCTACAGCTGCATAACTTCTACCTTCCTTTAGCATGTTCAGAATTTCAACATTTTTTGTGCGATGATTAGCATCTTCCTCTGCCTTTTGGGTGCTACCGCAGATGCCTTTGATGGTGCAGAACGTTTTGTTTACATTATGTGGAGAAAACTTGCAAACATACAGTCCAGCACTTTAGAATCACACTGCTAGCTAAACTGCAAGCTGAACGCATTCTGTACTACACAGAAGACGTAGCACGGGAGGAAATTGATTGACAATGCTCTACTGCCAAGCAGGACACAGAACACAATGCGCTGTAAAAGAAAAAAAAAAACATGTCAAATTGCACACAAAAAAATCAGTGAAACTGCGATGGCAAGAAAAGTGACACGTGTTATAGTAAGGGACCACTGTTTTGATAATTCAGTAAGTTAAACAAGTTAAATAGTCTTACAAATCCTTCAGATTGACCAGACGATAAACTATTTCAAAATTATCTCATTTTAAATTTAATGCCAGAAGGCAATTCTGTGACTGGTGCCCTGTTTTCTAAGGAGGAAGTAATCATCTGACTCAAAGGTCCCGTGAAGTGCTTTGAAATGTGCATTTTTATTCAAAGAGAGGGTAAGACATAGAGTAGATCCACCCCTTTAAAAAAAAACAGCCAATAGCATTTTGTTTTCAACACAGTTCTGCTTGAGATCAAGTGCGAAAATGAAAAGCAAATGAGAAGAAGGAGGAGCGACATGTCAGATACTTTAGAGCAGGGGTGGCCAATCCTGTTCCTGGAGAGCTTCCTTCCTCCAGATTTCAGTTGCTACCCATATCAAACACACCTGAACCAATTAATTAGGACCTGAACACCACGTGATAATTACAGGCAGGTGTGTTGATTATGGGTTGCCACTGAAATCTGCAGGAAGGTAGCTCTCCAGGAACAGGATTGGCCACCCCTGCTTTAGAGGATTTGATTGGTCAGATAATTTGATGAGAGACTGAAGTATGAGATGATGTCCAAAAATCGTTGATCCATTTAGGCAGAAGTGACAAAGTGAAAGCTTTAGATGTTTGTATCAGTTCTATATTTTCTAAACATGAATTTTGTTATTGTTAGCTTATAGATATCCTTCAAACAAACAGACTAAAAAAATAACATCTAAAAAATGTAATTAATATTAATATTAATGTGGGAAAACCAAAATATTGCTACAGAATCTTTCAAATACCTGACAGGGGCTCTTACAATGGTTCATGTGTTCTTTCCCCCCCAGACGTATAACACCAATGCTCAGGTACCAGACAGCGCGGGCACTGCCACAGCTTTCCTCTGCGGTGTCAAAGCCAACGAGGGCACGGTGGGAGTGAGCGCAGCAGCTGTGAGATCCCAATGCAACACCACTCAGGGGAACGAGGTCACCTCCATTCTTAAATGGGCTAAAGACGCAGGTGAGATGCCTTGTTCAATCCTCTCACACAGCTGCTATAATGCCTTTCTGCCCGACTTCTACGGCAATTAGAATATAGATGAGATATTTGTTTCCAGGCTCATTTTCTTTGCTAGAAACCCATTAATGTATTTTTGCATGAGAGAAACAAAGGTGACACCGGCATAAAAACCAGGTTGAGCTGATAAAGCATTGCGGAAAACACATCCTTATCTGAAGAAAAGGAGTAAATGAGAAGAGCGACAGTTTGACTGATGAGCGCAACACGCAGACGGCGTCCTCATATTTTATTCTCACGCTGAAAATAAAAACAAATGAAGCGTTTTATAAGATGGAAGTCCTCCGCTGAAGGTAGAGGTGAATGAATGTAGCCGAGCGGAATTTGCACGACATGACCTGAATAAACATTTGAAATTCTAGCTGAGAGGTTTAAAAGGTCTAATCAGTGTCAAACTGATAACCTGAACTGATCTGAGTACAGCAGGAACAGCTTTTTGATGCATTAAAATGTGTACCGTATCACTGAGTGACCTTAGGCAGGAAACAACAAGGCTGCAAGAACTGATGTATGCTTTAGTAAATCCAACAACTAAATAGGCAGTATTTGTTCATTGGATAGATAAAGGAAAAAGTACATCATGTAGATAAACACAGATATGTCCCTACAGAAACAATTAACAGTTGCCACTGCCTGTATTTTTCCCCAGGCAAATCAGTGGGAATCGTCACAACAACGCGAGTGAACCATGCCACCCCGAGTGCTGCTTATGCCCACTGTGTGGATCGAGACTGGTATTCTGATGCAGACATGCCCAATGAAGCACTGCAGAGCGGATGCAAAGACATCGCCAGACAACTCTTTGAAAACATCCCTGACATTAACGTAAGATTCTTATTGAATCTTTATATTTTAGTTTTATATAGAATTGAGTAGAGGACGCAGTGGTGCAGTAGGTAGTGCTGTCGCCTCACAGCAAGAAGGTCGCTGGATCGAGCATCAGCTGGGTCTGTTGGCATTTCTGTGTGGAGTTTGAATGTTCAACCCCGTGTGGGTTCCCTCCGGGTGCTTTGGTTTCCCCCACAAGTCCAAAGACATGCGGTACAGGTGAATTGGGTAAGCTAAAATTGTCCGTTGTGTATATGTGTGAATGAGAGTGTATGGATGTTTCCCAGAGATGGGTTGCGGCTGGATGAGCATCTGCTGTGTAAAACATATGCTAGATAAGTTGCCGGTTCATTCCGCTGTGGCGACCCCGAATTAATAGAGGGAATAAGCCGAAAATAAAATAAATGATTGAGTAGAATTGAGTATGGTCATTCTTATATATGGTAATCTACTATTTGCTTCTCTGGTTTTACAGGAATATAATGGAAATGAAATGCCTTTGTTTTGGAATTATAGATCATTTTGAGGAATGTAAAGAATACCATTGATCCTAACATATTTCCTGTTTTACATTTGTAATTTCCATAGCTTCCGAGAATACAAGAAAGGTACACATGTTGACAAATAATGTCATGATAGCTGTTTTAATGTTAAGATATGATTGAATTGCCTCTTTTTACAGTTATGAAACAATTTAACAAGCAGGAAATGTTTATAGGCCAATGGTATCACCTTATTAAAATGGTCTATAGTTAAATAGTTTATAACAAAAGTGTTATGAGATTATGATGTTAATGATTATTAATACATATTTTAATAGTATGAATAATTTACAACTTGTTAAAATGAACTTATAAAAAGTAATTAAATTTATTAACAATGTAATATTCAGCGTCACGGTGGCGCAGTGGGCAAGTAGCACGATCGCCTCACAGCAAGAAGGTCACTGGTTCGAGCCCCGGCTGGGTCAGTTGGCATTTCTGTGTGGAGTTTGCATATTCTCCCTGTGTTCGCGTGGGCTTCCTCCTTGTGCTCCGGCTTTCTTCACAGTCTAAAGACATGTGTGGGGTGAATTGGGTAGGCTAAATTGTCCGTTGTGTATGTGCGTGAATGAGAGTGACTTTCCCAGTGTTGAAGGGCATGCGCTTTGTAAAACATATGCTGGATAATAATAATAATGAGAATAATAATAATGAGAATAATGATAATAATAATAATGATAATAATAATGATGATAATAATGATGATGATGATGATAATAATGAGAATAATAATAATAATAATAATAATAATAATAATAATAATAATAATGAGAATAATAATAATAATAATAATAATAATAATGAGGATAATAAAAATAATAATGATAATAATAATAATAATAATAATAATAATAATAATAATAATAATGAGGATAATAAAAATAATAATGATAATAATAATAATAATAATAATGAGGATAATAATAAATATTATTATTCTAATATGTATAGTTTGATAATAATATTATACAATAAGCATTACCAATAATAATGCTTGTTAATGTTGATTGACTATTATTATTTTCATAATAATCAATGTTAAATCAATTCTATAATACTATGATGATTATTATATTAAGATATTTTAGATAAAAGCTACAAATAAATGTACTGTAAAAATAAAATGAGATATATATATTTAATTAATCTCAAGTGGTTCCAAACCTTTATGAGTTTTTTTCTTCTAGGGCTGCACAATATATCATTTCAGCATCGATATCAAAATGTGCAAGTCCACAATAGTCACAAGGATCTGCAATGCAGTTGGGATTTTTGTTGACCAGACATTACAGTTAACAACATAGTGGAGTACTTTCAGATTTTAACCTTTGAGTGAAAGTTTATTAATTGCATGTGTTTTTAAGGCTTAAACTTGAAAAACTTGAAGCAAACTTGAGCCATTTGGGGACAATAAATTGAACGTTTATAGATTAAAGGTTAATTGAACATTATATGAATATTTACTTAACTAAAATGATATTTTTATAATAATTATTATTATACAGTTATTTTATTTCTGCTTCCTAATACTGTTTGACTCCTCAGAAAATGATCAATTATTGTTTATCTGCTTATTTTGTCTGTTGTATTGTACTATGTGTGTCATTTTAATTATTTTTTATTTTATGCAGATACGCTCTCTCTCACAATCCTCCCAATAGATCTAAAATTATGATTTCTTTACAAGCTATTCAAGTCATCTGCTGAAATTGCATTTATATCACAATATCGCAGTGAATGAAAATATTGCAATGTTTGCTTTTTCCAGTATTGTGTAGCCCTACTTTCTTCTGTTGAACTCAAAAAAAGATATTTTGAAGAAAGCTGAAAACCTGTAACCATTGACTTCCATAGTCAAAAAAAAACAAACAAATACTATGCAAGTCAATAATTACAGGTTGTCAGCATTCTTCAGAAAATCTTCTTTGTGTTCAGTAGATTAAAAAGGGTGAGCAATTGATGACAGAATGTTTGGGTGAGCTATCACTAACATTTTACTTCATTGAACATCTTCATAATAATTGTTCAGCATTTTCACTGTAAACTGGTTAAATGAGCTTTTCTTTTAGAGCGCACTGTGACGCCTGTCTTTATTTTTTTATTATTTTGATGGGCAGGTGATAATGGGGGGTGGACGGAGAAGCATGTACCCCAAAAACACCCCAGACGTGGAATATCCAGGAGACAAGAAACAGAATGGTACACGCAAAGATGGCAGGAACCTTGTGGGGGAGTGGATTGACAGAGTGAAAGAGAAGGTGAAAGATGAAACGAGAGAAACGCAGGGCACTTCATTCCATCTTTTCATTTACAATGTCATGTCCAATTCAGTCCAGGAAAAAAAAAAAAAAGAAAAACGCTTCCACGCTTTGCCTCTGCTGACAAATCTCTTTTTCATTTTCTGTCTGTGCTGGCCTGGCTCTGCCAGTGCATTTGTGCTCTTTTGATGATGCCCTGTTTATTGACTTCTCTGAATCTCATCTGATTCTCTTGAGGCGCATAAAGCAGGCTTTACAGCTGTGCACTTAATAACACATCAAGACAAGCTGTACTTGTTGTTGTGAAAGCGTATTACAGATATTCCCTAGTGTTCCCCAAGTGACTTAAGAAGGGAATATTATTATAAATTACTGGCCCTTGATCTGCATGTTTTCACCCACAGCACCGATACAGCAGTTCCACATTTCTGCTCACTCACTGTAGCAGCTGGAGATTTACATTGTTTACATCAGCTAAAGTTAATACCAAAGATGGCATCTAAGCCACTGCACATTGTGGTTCATTTTTGAAGACGTGTCAACTGCCGAATAATATCCGAAAAGTGTATTATAGTTACAATGCACTACCTGACAAAAGTCTTGTCATTGATCCCAGTTGTAAGGGCAAAAAATAATAACTTGACTTCTAGTTGATCATTTGGAAAAGTGGCAGAAAGTAGATTTTTTAGATGAATCATCTGCTGAACTGCATCCCAATAATCACAATTACTTCAAAAGACCTAATGGAACCTACATGGACCCAAGATTCTCACATAAATCAGTCAAGTTTGGTGAAAGAAAAAATGGTTTGGGGATACATTCAGTATGGGGGTGTGCGTGAGATCTGCATAGTGGATGGCAACTTCAACAGCCTGAGGTATCAAGACATTTTTGCTGCCATTACAAAACACAGGAGAGGGCAAATTCTTTAGCCGGATAGCGCTCTTGCTCATACTTTAGCCTCCACATCAGAGCTCCTGAAAGAAAAAAGCAAAGAAGGTGAAGGTGCTCCAGGATTGGCCAGTCCAGTCAGTAAGATGAAGGAGGAGGCATTGAAGATGAATCCAAAGAATCTTAATGAACTCTGGGAGTCCTGCCAGAGCACTTTCTGTTAAGTGTCAAGACTTTTGTCTAAGCAAAATCAGACCGTACTGTCCTAATTAAATAATTACACATCAAGGCATGATCATATTTTATTTTAGTTAAAAAAGCACATTCTAGAGGCCTTTACCATTCATATAAGCCACGTTTGATACCAAATGATCAACTAGAAGTCAAGTTATGATTTGTTGTCCCTAAAACATGCAAAGGCGACAAGATTTTGTCAGTTAGTGTAATGTATTTTACGTTAGACTGCTTCACCAATGAGTGTCAGTTCAATGCTGTTTTTGATGTTTTTATTTTAAATTTGTTATTGTCACTTCATATTTTGTAAAAATATGCTGTATGTAACATGCTGTATAGATAATGCAGCTAAAGTTATCATTTTCTCAGACTATTCACAGAGATCAGGGGCCTCATGTATCAACGCTGCGTACGCACAAAAACTTTGCGTACGCCAGGTTTCATGCTCAGAATCGCTCACGTTTGGATTTACTAACGATGAACTGAACGTGGAAATTTTTTGTGCGTGTCTGTTTTATTTCCATTGGCAACTCCTAGAGGCAGTTGTGTTAAATTGCACTCTACAAAGTGTCTGAGCCGTGCATTGACAGCTGTATGAGACGGGTTCATCTAGCAGGTATATAAGGTTTCCATACCATACAGTTGACCAGCCAAACATTAAAGCGCAATTTGCAGCGGTCGCCTGTTTTCCCAATGTAATGGGAGCTATCTACTGCACGCACATTGCTATAAAGGCGCCATCTAAAGATGAATTTGCATACGTGAATCAGAAACATTTCCATTCAATAAATGTGCAAATAAAATATGATGCAAACACTTATTAATGATTCATACTTGTCTATCTCGTGATAAATAGTAGGCAAAATGTGATATGTAGTGGGGGGAAAAAAGGAAAATTAGTTCATCAGACGCTGGATTCGAGCCGAGTTCTTGCTCGAACGTGTCAAAATATGTTGACGTACGTTTTACGAGCTGCGCCACTGAGACTGTTAAAGGTGCTGCAACATTTTACACATATAAATCCCATTATTTTCTGTTTAATCCACTCAGTGTGATGTTCAGACCCAACTGTGTTAACCGCATCAGCTAAACTCTCCCACTCAATTTTTACTTTTGTTATTAATTCCGGTGGACAAACTTGCAAAAAACACAGTTTTTCTCCGGTCTACCTCCGAAAGCAGCACCTCCAATTCACATTCTGTTCAAAGCTTCTCTTTTCGCAGGCTTTTGCCATTGCTTTTTCCTTTGGATTTGCCTAAGTAGAGTCATTAGCATATTCATACGGGGGAGGAGGCAGGGAGGGGTTTTGTGCTTGTGCATGTTGCGCTCAGTTTCACGTTCGGATGTACAAAAGAATATGAGTGGGATTCGGCGTACGCAGTGTTTCATACATCTGAATTTTTTTCTGCGTTTTAGTATGATTTCCACGCAAGTCTTTGTACATGAGGCCCCAGGTGTCTAAGTTTGTTAGATTAATCATGAAAATCCTCATCACCAGCATAACTCATAAATGGACTTCTATTATGTTTTGTGAACGATGGTGTGTTCAAGTCATATCTGAAAAATCACATTACGAGTTTAAAGTTTAGATATCACCACAAAGTCAGTATTATGAATGGAAAATCTGAACTTTTTTCAATCCCGAGTTTCCGAGTTGAGTGTGTGTCAACAAGAAACATTGCGGAATTGATAGATGCAATGTCCGCCATGCTAGTCAGGCTTTGTATTTACAATTTCTTTTTTGAATTTGACAGGATTTGTTATAATATAACAATTAATACGTTTTATGGGTTTATTGTGTTTATTTAGATCCCCGTTAGCCACTACCAACGTAGTCCAACAAATAAAATGACATTAAATCATCATCAAAACAATACAAAAAAACACATTAAAATAACACAACAGATCAGTTACCAAAATTGAAAAAGGATACATTTACACTGAACCATATCAATAGACACTAATACCACCACCAAAGACAAATTTATATTAAACTGTGTGCTCGCATGGGTTTTGCGGGTGCAGTTCAAAGACATGCAGGACAGGTTAATTGGATGAACTAAATTGGCCAGAGTGTGTGTGTGTGTGTGTGTAACTGGGAATGTATGGATGTTTCCCAGTACTGGGTTGTGGCTGGAGGGACATCCGCTGTGTAAAACGTACAACTGAATAATTGGTGGTTCCTTTCATTGTGGCAACCTCTGATAAATCAGAGACTAGGCCGAAGGGAAAATGAATGAATGAATAACTTGAAATTTGTTTAAAATCAGTATCAGTTACCTAAATACTGTTATTGTTTCTTTAATCATTTTAAAACCTTATTTTACTTATTAAAACCTTTATTTATATGATTAGCTTGAAAGTAGCTTCACAGATTATGTACTTCATTTTCTACTAGGAAAGTTAACATACCCTGCTGCATTTTCTTGTTATTTATCCAAAGTCTGTACATCGCCAGGCGACGCAGTGGCACAGTAAGTAGTGCTGTCGCCTCACAGCAAGAAGGTGGCTGGTTCAAGCCTCGGCTGTGTCAGTTGGCATTTCTGTGTGGAGTTTGCATGTTCTCCCATGTGTTCGTGTGGGTTTCCTCCGGGTGCTCCGGTTTCCCCCACAGTCCAAAGACATGCTGTAGGGGTGAATTGGCTAAATTGTCAGTAGTGTACGAGTGAGTATGGATGTTTCCCAGAGATGGGTTGCAGCTGGAAGGGCATCCACTGCATAAAACATGTGCTGGATAAGTTGGAGGTTTATTCCGCTGTGGCGACCCCGGATTAATAAAGGGAAACATTTTATGAATGAATGTACACCACCATCCTGTGCGTAAGAAAATGACTTGAAAGCATCTGACATATATATTATAACTTCTTAACTCGTAAATCTGATAGAATAGCGTGTTAAAGCTCCGCCTTTTTCTTAAAAACAGTGCTCATTTGCATTTAAAGAGACGCACATAAAAAGCCCTCATGCTAATTTAACAACCACATGCAAATTTAATAATCTTTAATAAATGATATGGTATTTTCTGTAATTTACACAGAATTTAAAGGGGGCTTAAAATGTTATGTACTGTATATACAAGGTTACGGTCTTTCTGTAATTCTCTCCTTTACCTCTTAACCTTTGTGTTATTCAGAGAGGTTTCTACGTTTGGAACAAGAAGGATCTCCTTTCCCTCAATCCCAATAACGTGGATTATCTATTGGGTGAGTTTTGTGAACACTGTTTAAGTTAGCTTGTTCGAGGTGTTGTTGTGTTTATTTGTTGTTTGTGCTCTGCAGGTTTGTTCGAGCCAGCAGACCTGAACTACGAGCTGGAGAGAAACACAGAAAATGACCCTTCGCTCACTGAGATGGTGGATGTGGCCATTAAGATCCTCAAAAAAAATGAGCGTGGATTCTTCTTGCTGGTGGAAGGTAATAATATAGTGTACATCACTGTTCATTAAGGCACAGACATGCACCGGGAGGTCAGTTCAGCATCTAATTAAGCTAGTATTAGGTGGTATTTATCAGTGCTGATGAAACTTTTGAATGGCAGTATTTTATAATTGATAATTAAAATTAATTGCATTAAAAAACATTGGAGTTTTGTTTTGAAATAAATAAACAAAAGATGTGCAGCACCTGAAACTACGGATACTGGAAGCCTGTGCTGCATTTCTCCTGCGGTGTTGCTATCAGTGTGTGAAGAGTGGGTGAAGAGGGTTGCATTGACAATCCAACACAATGGGTAGCACATTAAACACATTTTATAAGTGGTCAGAAACTTGTAAATAACTCATGAAAGAATAAAGTTAAACCCAAGCACACCCTTGTTTTTCTTGTGAAATTTCCAAAAAGTTCAATGTGTCACATGACCCTCTTTCTGTTGAAAAAACAAAAGTTGGATCCAAGATGGCCGACTTCAAAATGGCCACCATGGTCACCAACCCATCTTGAAAAGTTTGCCCCTCACATGTACTAATGTGCCACAAACAGGACGTTAATATCACCAACCAATCCCATTTTATTAAGGTGTATCCATATAAATGGCCCTCCTGTTAATGTTAGTTGAGTACATTTATTACTTTGTCTTTGTTAATCACAGTTAGTTTGTTAACTCACAGTGCATTAACAATGCACAACTTCGATTAGTAAATGTTGTAAACAATAAGCAATAAATGCTGCACAAGTATTAATTACTTTAAATACATTAAATATTATTTTATTAATGTACTTAATATTAACATACATTATAATTATATATATGTTATTAGAATTTTATAGTAGTAATATTATTATAACATAACTTAATACAATTAGAAAATAGAAAGTATTTAACATGTTACTTACAAAAATAAATGGTAGTTTTATCGATTTTAAGTATTAAACATTTAATCAATGTTATTATCAAAATATTGATATTAATAAAATTATTATAATAGAATAGATTGTGATTTTTTTATATTTTACATTTTTTATAAGATGACGACTATTGAGTTTAAAAATTTACTTTAAGCATTCATTAAAAATAATTGGATGATTATCTCAGTTTGCTCGTAGCAACACAATGTGACAAGAATAGCACTCTAAAACACTGATTAATTCAATTAAAATGCATGAATTAATACATTTAAAAACAACACTGCAACATCTCAGCTACTCTCACATTACATGAAAACCTTTTCTTTAATTATATAATGGATAATCAAATGATGCCTTGCCTTGATTAAGAAAATTTAAGTAAATTAATTTTATTTAAAAGTGGCATTACAAGATCTCACCTATAGTCACCTTACATAAAAAAAATTAAAATTGTTACTTTAATTTTATATAATTGTATATTAATGGGGAATCAAATCAAGCCCCTGTTTTTAACCCCCTGTAACACTTTGACGCTTGGGTTAACGCTTGATCCACTCCCTAATAGAAAACAAAACAAGATGCAAGGAGGGGTCAACCCTTTAAATAGTGACAAATTGTTTGCCCTGACCTGTCTCTTTAATGGGATCTATTATGTTTCTTTTTACAAGATAAAATAAGTCTCTGATGTCAGTTTGTATGTGAAGTTTCAGCCCAAAATACCACACTAGTTATTTTTTAGAACTGCCCTTTTTAGGCGTTGATCGAAACTGTGCTGTTTTTTTTAAATGAGATTGTGCTTTTTTCAAAAGATATATAAAAGATATACATATACATATATATATATATATATATATATATATATATATATATATATATATATATATATATATATGTATGTATATGTGTGTGTGTGTGTGTGTATGTATGTATGTATGTATGTATGTATGTATGTATGTATGTATGTATGTATGTATGTATATATATATATATATATATATATATATATATATATATATATATACATACATACATACATACATACACACACACACACACATATACATACATGTATATACAAACACACACACACACACACACACACACACACACACACACACACACACACACACACACACACACACACACACACACACATACATATATATTTTGGGGGAGATCCAATGTATATTTATATTACCTGTTATTTAATTATAGTATATAATATAAATTTGATCACCCCTACAAAGGTTCAAACCCTTGCGAATGCATATTTGCTCCAATCAATTTATGAAAGTAATATGAAACTGGCAGTTTTAGACACCAACAGACACCTCAAATGTTCACAAAACACTTGTAATCTATGTTTGTATCTACACATAGTCTAAAAGTACAGTACATTTTTATGCATTGTTTGCATTTTAATTGATACCAGCTCGCACATAGCAGGTAAACAATAAAATAATAAGTGCAATCTTTCATGATCATCCATTTACTGGCCCATTTACATAAACCGGAGTCCATTGGTTTTATATCAAGAATAGGTCATCTTTGAGAATCACACATCTGCTAAAAAAAGCCAATCAGAAGTTACTGTAGGTCAACAAACATTCAAAATAAACAATGAAAATCTAAATATGTTTGATTCATAAATTAACTGTAGTTTAATTAAATCCATACATTTGGTTTATTACACAAACTAACTTGTGTAATACATTAGAATGTATTACACAAACTAACATTATAGTAAATCAAATGATTTTGCTTGCATTAAAGGCAAAGATTTTTTGAGAACTAAAGTATATCTACACGACAGGTGGACGCATTGACCACGGACACCATGAGGGAAAAGCCAAGCAGGCCTTACATGAAGCTGTGGAAATGGACCGGGCCATTACTAGAGCCGGTCTCCTGACAAGCGAGTATGACACGCTAACCGTGGTCACAGCCGATCACTCTCACGTCTTCAGTTTTGGAGGCTACACACCACGAGGAAACTCCATCTTTGGTAAATGATGAGCTCTTTAATTACAGAGTAGACTGTGATTTCTGGCCCATGTATTGACCTTTAAGTGTACTTTTACAGGTTTGGCCCCTACATTGAGTGACGTCGACCAGAAGCCTTTCACAGCCATTCTATATGGAAATGGCCCAGGGTTTAAGTTGGTCAACGGTGCCAGAGAAAACGTCTCAACGGTGGACTACCGTAAGTAATTACAGGCTTTCTGAGGATCTACTTTTGGGAGGATTGGAATGCTGCTTTGGGTTTAATTGTTCCTGTTTGGTTGTTTTTTTCCTCTTTTAATGGCATGTCACGTAACCGCTAAGACATATAATGTAAAAAAAAAAAAAAAAAGAAGCCTACTGTATACTCTGTAGGGAGTACAGTACTTTAAGGGTGGGTACTTAGATCTGATGGCACGCTTGATGGATTGGAATGCTTACAAACCATTTGAGGATATATGATGAGTAGGGCTGCACGATCAAATAGCAATTTTTCTAGTCAAAATTGCGATTTACTACCATTTCATAAAAAGAGCTACAGGCTTGATGTGGTGGTTTTAACAGAGCCAAATAAAAAAAAAAGACCAAGCGCAAAATATGCTAGATTAGGCTTCTATTTATTTAAAGGGCTATGATCCCCCCCCCACCCCCCGAGTGTATACAAAACTCCAGTTTAAAAAAAATCAGAAAAGTAGATGAGTCCAGCTTTGTTTTGCTGGCAGTGTCAAGTGGCGAAAGAGGGAAGGGTTTGCATGAAAAGGGGGGTTTCAGTACGAGCATATGCTGATTTTCACAGAGGCAAAACAAACACAGATGCAGATGACTAAGTTTATATGGACATCAGTAATCAAATTATTTGCTAAATTATTCATTTGTCGACTTTAACTGCAGTTAGGCACTTTCACTTTCATTCAGGAACATTTTAATGCATGCTCCCCGTGACAAACGAGATAATGGATGTGAGGAACTGCTGGAAGAGTGTAGTTTTTTATAATTATTTTTAGGGAGTTTAAACCTTTAATATATAGAATAGTGCAGAGAATTGATAGAAAATAGTTGGAAGCAGAGAGAGGGGAAAAGTCGGCAAAAGACCTAAAGGAGGGAATAGAACTCTGGTCGCTGTGAGCACCATGGTGCTATACTGTATGTCAGCGCACTTAACCACTAGAAAAGTGTAGTTTTAACAGAATGTTTGATACCGAATGGGATAAAAAAACTCAGCATTTATCTATTACTTAGACGCAGAGACTCGGCAGGTGCAGAGAATAGCATCAAACAGCCGTGTGTGTATAGAATATCCTGTCACACAATGAGGCGAAAATCCACACTGGATCCACACAAGGATCTAATCGCCGTGAAAGAGCTTCAGAAAATCCTTTCAAACTATAAGACGAACTTGCTCAAATTAATGCAAAAATAACCAATTTTCACTTTTTTTGTGAAATATATCTGTCCTAATAGTGTTTTTAGCTGACATTTATATGTGTTTTTATGTGTCAAAAATGTGTTTTGGTGTTTCATGATGGTTTAAAACCTCTTAAACATTTCCATTTATTTAAATTAAGTTGTCAGTTGTCATGACAAATTCATTCATTTTCCCTCGGCTTAGTCCCTTTATTCATCAGGGGTCGCCACAGCGGAATGAACCGCCAAATTATCCAACTTTACACAGCAGATGCCCTTCTAGCTACAACTCAGAAAAATCCATACACATTCATTCACACACACACTACCGACAATTTAGTTTATTTAATTTATCCAATAGCGCATGCCTTTGGACTTTGGAACCGAAGCCCCCAGAAGAAACCCACACCAATACCAGGAGAACATGCAAACTGCACACAGAAATGTAAACTGGTCAAGCTGGGACTCGAACCAGCAATCTTCTTGCTGTGAGGTGACCGTGCTAACCACTGCCACTAAAAGTGCCAGCACCACACTTGGAAATTACCTGAATTATTTAAAAATTGTCAAACTCAACAGTTTAACTGAAAGGGAGTTGTAAAACTATTTCTAAAAATAAAGAAAAAAGTGTGTTCCTTTAAGTCTTCATTGAGTGGTACGGCTGGCCAGCTGTTCTCTGATTCAGTGTCAGCTCTGAATGTCAAACTCAGCAGCTGTTGACTGATGATATAGTGCATCTCTCTCGGTTTCACCACTCATCTTTCTTCTTCTCCCTCTAAATGTTTGACAAGTCATAGAATTATGGCTATTGTTCTGGTCGGCATCTCTGTTTCATTCTGTTCTTCTTTGCTTTATCTGGCTTCTCTTACTGTTTCATTATTGTTCCGCAGCACAGGTTTTTCTGCTTCAGTTGCTGTTTTTTACTGATTAAGCATATCAGTTCGTCTGGGGATGTCAAATGTATAAAAGGAGGAAACACTAATTTATCTCGTTTTTAAATATTTATTAGTTAAATAATTAAATAATTAAATGTAAGTATTAACTGGGTCAGTTGGCATTTCTGTGTGGAGTTTGCATGTTCTACCCGTGTTCTTCCCAGTGTTGTGTTGTGGCTGGAAGGGCATCCGCTGCGTAAAACCTTTATTTATATGATTCGCTTGAAAATAGCTTAATAGATTATGTACTTAATTTTCTGCTTGGAAGGTTAACAAATTCTGTAAATATATTTACTGGATAAGTTGGCGGTTCATTCCACTGTGGCGACCCCTGATAAATAAAGGGACTAAGTAGAAAAGAAAATGAATGGATAAATCTAAGTATTAAATTGCTTGATGCAATATCTTCTGCTGGATACTGTTGTTTTAAATTGTTCATTTATTTTTTAACTTGTGGGTTATTTTCTTTTTATTTAACATAAGTTTTAATAAATCTACAATAAACAATTTATTTATTAGTTTTTATTAGTAATTCAAAAATGTTTACACTTTCACACACAGTGTATTTTTAAGTAATTAATGATATTAATATTTAATTAGTGCTTATTAAATATTAATACAGCTTTGTAATTACTCATTTATTTCCATTAATTATTTAGAAGAAGCTTAAAAGATACATCATATATTTAATAAGGATTTGGTAATATTCAGATTAATATACAATTAAAGCAGTGTTGTCTTAAATATCAATTTTAGATTAATTGTGATTTAGTTTTAATATAAAATTAGAATTACTTGTTTATTTCTCCTAATTATTGTAAAAGTTTGACTACAAACCGTCAAATATTATATTGAACTAAAATAGTTCATTATTAACTTATTAATTGTAATTTAATTTTCATATAAAATGAAGTATTTATTTGTTTATTACTTTTAATTATTGAGTAACTCTTTCAGAGTACATACTACCACTCCAACTTTCATTTGTTAATATCCATATAAACATTTAACTAACATAGTGTTTTATAATTTAAATTAATTTGAATTAAACTCCAATCTAACACTATAATTGTATATTTACTTCTCATAATTATAAAGAAATGCTTTCAGGCTTCATACTATTGTTGGTCACACTTTATTTTGATGGTACATTTGTTGAATTTAAGTTACATTGCATCTACATGCCAACTAATTCCCATTAAATAATAAGTAGACTGTTAGGTTAGGGTTGGGCTTAGGGTGTGTGTAAGCTGACATGTACTTGCAAAGTTTCTTTTAGTCAGTTAAATGTCTGTTGAAGGAGCAGTATCAGCAGATAGAAGCTGACAGTATACTAATACTCAAATGGACCATCAAAATAAAGTGTTACCCTATTGTTTGTTTTATGTATTATATATGTATAATGTCACATTTCAATGATTAATTTTCATAAGAATTAAATGCATTCAGGATACTATCATTTGGATTTTAATTGATTAACATTAATAGTTAAGCTATTTAGTTTTATTAAATAACGGGATATTTATTGTTATACAACAGTTCTGTCTGATTCTCAAATCTGATTGGCTGATAGCCCTGCAATATTCTGCAATATCAGAACTCTTACAGCCTCTTTACTCTTTGTGTATTACTCCGCCCGCATACAGCCAGCAAAAAGCAGACACTACAGATCTAAAGTTTAAAAGATGCTTGCTCAACTGTTTAACTGTCAGCTTATGATTTGAATCCGGAAGAAAGTAGTTCCTCATACAAAAGGGTTTTTGAGACTCATGTTTGATTTTGTTTTTATATACACAATTATGTTGTCAAACTGTTGTATAAACGCAATATCACACTCTTAGCAGTGCACTCGGCCTGCGCCCTCGTGCCAACGCACGCCTCCCACCAGTGCCATACAGCCATATCGCACTGCTACTCGTGTGATATTGCTCATTAATCTGATTTCAATATAACCTTTTAATTATCACTTAATTCTCCAAATCCAGGAATATTAATTTTACATTATTATTATTTCACCAAAGTAGTTAGTCAATAAAATTCTTATTAAAAAAAACAAATCTCAGTCAATCGATAAATGCCATTCTGATATTCTAATATCTGGTCCATCTTCTGCCACCAGAGCAAAACAACTATCAGGCTCAGTCTGCAGTTCCTCTGCGCATGGAGACTCATGGAGGTGAAGACGTGGCCATCTTCTCCAAAGGTCCCATGGCTCATCTTCTTCACGGCGTCCAGGAGCAGCACTACATCCCTCACGTCATGGCCTACGCCGCCTGCATCGGCCAGAACAAAGACCACTGCCGGACAAACTCGGGCTCTTCTTCATACTTCAGTCACATCTCTCCAGCACTGCTCTTTCCTCTCTTGGTCAAATGGCTGCTTTGCTGACCCTTCTTCTCTTAAGATGTCTTCAGATCAAGAACTTTCCTTAATCTTTCTTTTAAGCAGAGATGATGTTGTTTTTGATAATACTGTACATGGTTTTAGTTTTTAAGCATTTATCAGCATTGGGACCAATGTGTGGGCGTTTTGGAGAACCTGAAGAGGCCAGTTTGAGATTCTGTTGCAATCATGAGAAGAAAATGTAAAATGCTCTTTGTTTTTTAAAACACAAGTAAGAATGTTGGTGTAATGAATGCCAGTGATTCAGTGCATGAATGTGATGTTGGTGTTTAAAGGGTTTGTTTGGTCTAAAATGAAAACATACTTGTTATTTACCCAGCCTCAAGTGGTTACAAACTTTGTTTCTTTCTTTTGTTGAACAAAACTGAAGATATTTGGAGGAAAGCTAAAAAAATTAACTATTAGCTTCCAACCACCTATTTTTATGGGAATATTGCATTTAAAAAAATGCTTAATGGAAATGTCAAGATGCACATAAACGTTAAAATGCACATAAAAAACTTGTGCGCACAACTGAATAGGATAAACTTTTGTTGAATAGTGATTGAAACATTACCAAATAAATTTCAGCATTCGTTTCAAAAAAGTCATGTTATTTTTGTTTTAATAGTTAATTTGATAACAAAAATTGGTGTGATGGAACGCCATTAATGGACAAGCTAGTGGACCAAACATATTCTGAAATGTAGTTTTGGTCATTCTAAAATCCCTCAGCCAAAGTCTATCATCAAAGTAGTTGAGTATTATAACCTCAGAAACCGCGTTTACTGCATTTCGTCTTCTGAGTTGCAAGTCATATATTATATAAGGAAAAAGAGCAACGGTGGCTTCTACTGCTAAAAATTGCATTTTTCATTTTATTGTTTGGTGGCAGTTTATCAGGAAGTATTTCTGTGTTTTGTTCTCTTTGACACGTTGGATGAAAATGGTTCTTTATTCGCAAATGTTTTATTCCTGTTAGTTTTAAACACATAATTTTGATTAGCATATTTGGATGAAAACATTGCTATTTAGAAAACACAAAGGCTATGTTTAGATATCAGCAACGTAACCAAAACTGAACTTGTTTCTTGTGTTTAGAAAAAGTTTTACGTCTACATGAAAATGGTTTCAAAACAATCGTCATTTCCCAAAACACTGTATTGCATATACAGTATGCCAGGCCGGTATTTGAGACCGTGTTAGTAAACAGTGTCTGTAGGAAAAAGACAATGTGCTGTCGGTGGATCGGCGCTTATGTTTATGTATGTGGTGTGTATGTAAGATCCATCTCTGCTTTTGGTTGTAATGTTGAGTAAATCCCAAATTTATGGCCACAAATACTATGGAAGACAATGGTTAAAAGTTTTAAACTTTTTTTAAATATCATCTTTTGTATTAAACAGATAAAAGAAACTCAAACAGGTTTGTGACAAGTAAAGACTGAGTAAATGATGATAGAACTTCTTCCAACTATTAAAAAAGATATACATTCAAATAAATAATTAATGCCAAATGTAGTCAGATGAAAACATGGCTAATGATGGAAATTAATGATGTTTTATGAGGTAATTTACAAATTGGATGATCCAAACAAAGTGTTGTGAATAACAAGCTCAAACGGCACATATTTTAGATGTGAAATTTTGAAAACGTTTAAGCAAAGATACATCAAGTTCATTAAAATGACTGTAAAACATTTACGAAGTTACAATCTAAACAATGGCAAGCTGTGTTAACCCAATATTGGGTCAAATACATTGGACAAATTTTTAAAATTATATTTAACCCAATATGGACAAACCGAACATTTGGGTTTAAAAGTGTAATTTAAATTGAATTGAATAAATGAACCCAAGGCTGGGTTATGACAACCTATCATTTTTTAGAGTGTAATATTTCTATTTTACTGTATTTTTTAATCAAATAAACAAGATTTCTCTGAATTTTTTTTCACGAAGTTCATAAAATAGAACAGAAATGATTTTGCTCCTTTTGTGATCTTTAAGAAAATAATTATAACAAATAAATGCTTTTTAGATGTTTCAGGTTTTAAAGTGTGAATCTAGCTGATATTTGACCAAAAAATTTAAGAAAGAAAGAATTAAATTTCCACTACAACTAAAACTAAACAAACCACAGTCTGCGATTATTAGAAGATCATTTATAATACACCACCACACCTCATGCAAAAAAGTACTCAAAATCATCTTTTCACACAGCATTTCTATTTTGTCTCACATTTGAAGTCAAATACAATCTACCTCACTGGCATATGGGCATAACATCTGCCTTAAAGACCGGTTCAAAACACCCATCTGCAACTATTACTCCACTTCTTTGAAAATAGACTCATTTTACAACTCACTTAGAGTCAAACATTTTAGTTTTACTATTTTTTAATCTATTCAGCTGATTTCAGGGTCTAGCAGGAGCCCTTTTAGCTTAAATTTGCTTAGCATAAATTATTAAATTGGATTAGACTATTAGCATCTTAATCAACAAGGATATTTGAGGACTTAAAGCTCGACTCATCTTTAGTTACATGTACATTGTGTACTAAGACCGACGGAAAATGAAAATCTGCTTTTTTTATAAGTCAATAGATAGGAACTACACCCTCATACTGGCGTAATAGTCAAGGAACTTTGCTGCTGTACCATGGCTACAGCAGGTGCAAAGATCATAGACACCACTGTTACCTAGCTGGAAACTATTTTAAAAGCAGTTTTTCTTAATACACGATGTAACTACAAACTTAACTGTTTTTTTTAATTTTTTGAGCGAGATGCTAATGGTCTAATCTGATTCAATGGCTTATGCTAAGCTAAGCTAAAGTGCAGATCGGCTTAATGGATTTAAAAATAGTAAAACTCAACAGTTTAACTGTAGGGCAGTTTAAAATGAGCCTATTAAAAAAAAAAAGTAAATGTTTCCCATAATTTTTTTTTTTTTTTTTTTTGGCGGAATTCTTTGTATGCAAAGCAAACATTATTGTCTGAATTATAAACATGCTTGATGCTGAAAGCAGAAGCAAATGTGGTTTATGTTTTTGTTATGTTCATCCATCATGTTTCCACATAATTGTTTTGAATGCAGAATCTGAACGCTAACTGTCCATTTGTTATTTGTTTATAGCAGTCTGTGAGTCTCTCTATAAATGTCGGCAGTTCATGAATGATAACAAAAATATGGATTTGAAGTAAAAGGCCAAGCGTTTATTTTCATTGGATATTCAGTTGGAGTCCAATTCAAACATGCTGTTACTGCAAAAGTCATTAAATATACAAGAAGCTCTGGAGATGCAGAAATTACACAATAAAGAAAATATGTGTGGGGAGATGTGGTGTCATTTTGTTTCATATGCTTTAGTGTAGTGTTGTGGTTTAGCATAAGAGATTAGACACTGTTTAAAGGGCCTTAGTGAGCAATATGAGAAAATAAAATGACTAATAATGACATTTAGACATGAAGCTTAACGTTTCGAATGGTTGCTGCTGTCAGGATTTGAGGGATGGATATTTTATGGCACATTATGAGCGTAGTGCGTAGGTGCATTTCCATAAAAATCACAATTGTGACAAATGTCTGGTCAAATAAGTCAGCAGCATCAGCTAGCGATAATATAACGTATGATTTAGAGATAGATTTTAGAGGCCTATGAAATCGCTGAATATGGTCATAAAATGGAATTTAATGTTCTATGTGTAATGTCAGATTTTTATATGAATAGACGATTATAACTAGATGTGTCTATTAGTCACTAAGATGGGGGCTACTGTTTGTGCATATTATGAAGTTATGAAGGTAATTTATGAAGTTAATTATGAAGTTTGAATGTCTTTTTAGATGTGTGAATCAATAAATTGGAGATAGTTCTTATAGATACTTCAATATAATAATAATAATATCAATAAATGGCTTATTAAAAAAATTCTGGAATAATCACACATTTTCTTCAATGTTTTTAAAAAGACTACAATATAATAATTTAAGGGGAGATCCTGATATCATGGAATCATGATATAATTTAATTGTGTGAGAATGTCAGAATTTTATATTACTAGATATATATTTATAACTAGATGTGTCTATTATAATTAAGTCACTGAGATGGGCGGTGATGCAGTAGGTAGGTAGTGCTGTCGCCTCACAGCAAGAAGGTCACTGGCTTGAGTCTCGGCTGGGTGAGTTTGCGTGTTTGTGAGGAGTTTGCATGTTCTCCCTGCGTTCGTGTGGGTTTCTTCCGCATGCTCTGGTTGCCCCCACAGTCCAAAGACATGCAGGTGAATTGGGTAGGTTAAATTGTCTGTAGTGTATGAGTGTAAATGAGAGTGTATGAATGTTTCTCAGAGATGGGTTGCAGCTGGAAGGATATCCACTGCGTAAAACATGTGCTGGATAAGTTGGCGGTTCATTACGCTGTGGCGAATCCGAATTAATAAAGGGACTAAGCCGAAAAAAAAAAAAATTAATAAATGAAGTCACTGAGATGTGGGCTACTGTTTGTGCATATTATAAAGTTAATTTATAAATGTAATTATGTCTTTGTAGACATGTAAATCAATAAATTGGAGACAGTTAATAAAGAAACTTTCATATAATAATAATAATAACAACAACAATAATAATAATAATAATAATAGTAGTAGTAGTAGTAGAAGTAATAAATGGCTCATTACAAATTTTCTGGAATAATCGCACAAATTTTCTTCAATGTTTTTAAAAGGACTAACAGAATTTAAGGGGAGAAAAAAAGAATCATGATATAAAATAATAAGACTAGCCTTTTGATTCCTAAAATTAAATGAAAGCAATAAAACTCTTTAGTATTTCAGAGAGAGTTGTCTTGACTGTCGCATCTCGCCAGGTTATTGCTTTTTCTACTCTTTTAGCTAAACGAGTCATTATTATCAAATGGAAACAGGTACTTCCTCCATCTCATGACAATGATCTTTAGCTGCATAAAACTTGAGAAGTTTTGACTTGCAGGATCTTTCAAATCTTTTTACAAGACGTGGAACCCTGTTTTAGAATATATCAAAGGCTCACCCAGTTCAGTTCTAATAGATCAGTTCTAATACACAGTAAATAACTGGAAAGAGGAATTATTGACTACTTAATGCAAACTTTTCTCTTTTTAATTTTTTTTTGTAAACTTGCTCAATTATTATAATTTTTCATTCATTTTTTATTTAAATTTTTTTAAAGATGTTTATTTTTTCTAAGAGGATATGTTTGTTTTTAAATCATAAATTTATTTTTTCTTTTCATTTTGAGGGGATAATAAGAAAATAAGGAAACTAAGACAGTGTATATTTTTTCCTATGTTGAATTGTATACTACTAAGCATGGTCTTGTTAGGAACCAATAAAAAAATGCAACCAATAAAACTGTCCAGAAAAATTAAAAAGAAAAAAAAGTAATCAAGAAAATGGTAAATAATGGATCTCAATGAATAATTTTCATTTTTGAACAAACAATATGTTTTCCTCTAAAATGGAGAGTAATAATACTAATAGTATAAAAACCTACTAAAAGGAATAAAACATTTTGGCCACAACAACAACATTTTAGGGGGAATTTTTAGGAGTTTTAAAATTTGTACAAATGTAAAAATTAAAGTCCCACAAAAATTTAAAAAAGGAAATATATACATATATTTAACTTTAGAAATAACTATTTCTTAAAGTTTCATTTTGTTCAGTCAGGTCTGTCCTAGAGCAGTGAAGAAGCCACCGCCGGCTGCTTTAATGAGGGAGTGTGATATTTGATGTCACCTGAGAGACTCCTCTATGGAAATGAGCAGATACCAAGCCCTAAACTCATCTTCTTTTAGCTTCTTTGGCCTCTGTCAGAGTCCCAGTCTACTTGTTTTTATCATCCTCCTCCCATTTTACGTTACGTGACAATTTGCCAGAGCTTCAGTCCTCGTCTTCAAGGCTGTGGGTTTATATCCATCATCTGGATCTGCCTATATCACCCTGACATTCAAATGCCAGAGCCGTTCATTTCCATAGACTGCAGCGCCAGTGTCCTTCTGGCCTTCACAAACTGGTGATAAGACATAAAGCAGTGGGGGAAGCGGGAAACTACAGCAAGACAGGCTTTAAATGAACAAGGTATGAAGCCTGAAACACTGAAAAAAGTATTTATAAATATGTTTACTAAAATACCAGTAAATTTATCAAGCCAACATATCTTATTTAATATTATTTAACTAGAAATTTTATATGATTAATTTTCCTTCTTATTATTGTAAAATAATTATACATATGATTTAATGATGTAAATAGTAAAAATATTTATACACGGCTGTCGACCTTAGATGGCTAATGATGGTTTTGGAAAACGCACCCCAGAATAGTTTGATAGTCCTACGGAGTGATGCGCCTGTCTAACACAAGTATTGGGCCTAGGGAAAGCCATGATATTGAAGCCCAAATCATCACTGATCCACCCTCATGCTTCACAGTCTGAGTGGTATGTTTCTTTGGGGCTTCTCCACACCATAACTCTCCTATATGTGAAAAAGACAGTAACAGTGGACTCACCATAGAACAATACAAGTTTTACATTGTCCACAGCCCAACATTTACGCTGATGGCACCATTGAAACGGACATTTGACATTGGTATGAGTGACCAGTGGTTTGGCTACAGCAGCCTGTCAAGTATACTGACCCTGTGGAGCTCCTGACAAACAATTTTGGTGGAAACAGGAAAGTTTAAGAAGAGCTTGTATAAAATATGAACAAGTATTAATCTATTTTGAAAGCCCAAAATATGAACAATAGAGCGTTATATAAAATAATGCTGTGCAATTAATTGAAAATCCGGTTTCGATTTCGGCTTCTAACGATTATGAAAAATCATTAATCAAGATAAACGATTATTGCATCATATACTGCCCCCTTTCCAGTTGTACACATTTGTTGCTCTGCAAAGCTCAGTTTCACATGAAAATGACTAAAAGCATGAACTGTAATGTAACGTGCGCATTGTTCATTAATGTAGACCCTACATTAGAGTCATTCGTATTTTTAAAAGCGCGAAAGAGCACATGCTTGTTTGTGTGTGTGTGCGCGCCGCACTTGGCCTCGGACAGCCTCGGAAATGAGCAGAGCACACCCATCTAACGCCATCTTAATGTGAGCGCTTTAATGGTCAAATACATGCACATTTGTGTCAGAGCGCGGTGTTCAGTGATTATTTATATTAACCCTTGTTTTGGTAATAAACAAACATGTTGAGAATCAAAAGACATCTGAAAGAGAAACCATATCAGAGCCGCACTATTCTTAAAGTGACAGTGCGCAATATCCCTGCTGCCGCCTGTTTTTATTATTAATCAAACTACAAAAGGAGAAAATCCCTCACTGCTCTTGACTGAAGGTCTTTTGTAGCTTAAGTTTTTTTCATACAGGGAAGATGCTTAAAGCACAGTTTAAACATAATAGATTTAATAACTCATTACTAATAACTGATTTCTTTTATCTTTGCTATGATGACAGTACATCACATTTAAGATACTAATATTCAGATTAAACTGACATTCAAAGTTCAGACAATCAAAAATAAATATTGCTTAAAGGGGCTAATAATATTTAAAATAGGTTTCAAAATATTTAAACCAGCTTTTATTCTAGCCGAAATAAAACAAATAAGCCTTTCTTCAAAACAATAATATTATTGAAAATACTGTGAAAAATTCCTGTTAAACATCATTTGGAAAATATTTATATATAAAAATAAATTCACAGGAGGGCCAATAATTTTGACTTTAACTGATAATCGTTTTGAATAATCGTGATTACAATTATGACCCAATATAATCGTGATTATGATTTTTCCCATAATCGAGCAGCCCTAATATGAAATTATATGCTTTTTTTTTTGTCCATACGATATATACTGTCATATTGCAGAACCCTAGAATCAGGATATTTGAGTCAGTACTTTGTTTCCTCTGTCCTCTACAGTTCTATACTCGTCCTCTGAAAGGAGCATGTGTGAAAGAGAGCTGATCTGGAGATCTGTCTCCTTGAGAAATCTGGCATCAGGCATGTGTAAAGCGGGCTGAATAAACCGAGAGAAAGGGGCTTTAAACAGACTCTTGCTCTCTCAGATCAAACCAGCAGCGCAGGGCCAAGCTGACAGCCATCATAAAGAGAGCGCTGAGGCTGCAAGAAGATCCTAATGCTGGCTTTTACAAACACTATACCCTTCTTTAACCCTCTCTCGCTGACCTCTTACACAAGACTTGAGCAAAACAAGCCTTCAGGAGCAGGAATAAAGTGACAATGAATGGAGAACAATGCATCTACTATTGTCAGATCTATCAACATCTTTGATTGGACGAGGGGTTTATTGTGGCTCAGAAAGACTAACGCTGTCATTTGGTGTTCATAAGTCAGAGATACTTATATAATCACTGGGTCATTTTGTCTGTTTTGGATTATTTTATCTGTAATTATGATATTCTGGTTAATAAACATTTATTAAAAAAAAAAATTTTAGTGCCTTTAAAAATATTAGTACTGTACACAATGTATGTGTGTGATTTTTTCTAAAATAATGTAAGCTATAAGGCTTCATCTATATTTTTAATCCTTCAATATATATTTAGGCTTAGTTTATAAACTTACATTATTTATTCACTCATTTATTTTCTTTTTGGCTTAGTCCTTTTATTAATCTGAGGTCGCCACAGTGGAATGAACCGCCAACTTTTTCAGCATATGTTTTACGCAGTGGATGCCCTTCCAGTTGCAACCCATCACTGGCAAACATTCATACACACTCATTCACATAAACATATACTACAGAAAATTTAGCTTACCCAATTCACCTGTACCATCTGTTTTTGGATTGATGGGGGAAACTGGAGCATCCGGAGGAAACCCGCGTGAACATGAGGAGAACATTCAAACTCCACACAGAAACGCCAACTGACCCAGCTGAGGCTCAAACTAGAGACCCTCTTTCTGTGAGGCAAACGTGCTACCCACTGCACCACTGTGCAGCTCCTAAAATTATATTTTCTCAACTGAATACAAATTTAGCATGGTGATTTATAGACTGGATAGAACATGAGCATACTATTATTGTTATTAATGTTGTATTAATATCCCATAACAATATATTAAGTAATGTGTAGTTGACCATTACATGAAAATGTATTCATTTTATATCATGATATAACGTTTATGTTATTTATTATAAAACATTAACTAAAATCAAACAAAATAAAAAGTCAAGAAAATATTTCTCATCTTCATTTAGTTTAATTTGATGTACAAAAACACTGTCAAAAATGATAAAAAAATAACATAAATATATAATAAGATTACTAACACAGTACCTGATAAAAGTCTTGTCGACTATCCATGTTTTAAGAAAACAAATAATAACTTGACTTCTAATACATCATTTGTTATCAGAAGTGGCTTATATGAAAGGGAAAGGCCTCTAGATTACGCTTACCAAAACAAAATATTATCATGTCTTGATTTTTAATTATTTAATTAGGACAGTAAGGTCTGACTTTGCTTGGACAAAAGTCTTGTCACTTAACAGAAATAAATGTACATTATAGGATATGAAGTCATGGTGCAGTGAAAAAAAGAATTAATAATGTGTATGACTCAAATGAGCTTAGATGACTGCATCCATACATCTCTGCGAAGACTCAAATAACTTATTAATGAAGTCATCTGGATTGCCAAAGAAAGCACTCTTGCAGGACTTCCAGAGTTCATCAAGAATATTTGGATTCATCTATAATGCCTCCTCCTTCATCTTACTTCAGACATGCTCAATAATATTCATGTCTGGTGACTGGATTGGCCAATCCTGGAGCACCTTGACCAACTTTGCTTTCAGGAACTTTGATGTGGAGCTGAAGTATGAGAAGGAGCGCTATCCTGCTGAAGACTTTGCCCTCTCCTGTGGTTTGTAATGTAATGGGCAGAACAAATGTCTTGATTCCTCAGGCTGTCGATGTTGCAATCCACTCTGCAGATCTTTCGCACACTCCCATACTGATGTAACCCCAAACCGTGACTTCTTCTTCACTAAACTTGACTGATTTCTGTAAGAATCTTGGGTCCTCCATGCGGGTTCCAATAGGTCTTCTGCAGTATTTATGATGATTGGGATGCAGTTCAACAGATGATTCATCTGAAAAATCTATCTTCTGCCACTTTTTCAAATGATCAACTAGAACACAGGTGTCAAACTCAGTTTCCGCAGCTCTGCACAGTTTAGTTCCAACCCTAATTAAACACACCTGATCAAACTAATTGAGTCCTTCAGGCTTGTTTGAAACCTACAGGTAAGTGTGTTAGAGCAGAGTTGGAACTAAACTGTGCAGGGCTTCGGCCCTCCAGGAATTGAGTTTGACACCCCTGAACTAGAAGTTATTTTATGTTGCTCTTACAACTGTGATCGACAACAAAACTTTAGTCAGGAAGTTGAACATTAAATTAAATTAAATTAAAATACATAAAATACTGAATTAACAATATACACTTGATATACTAGATGTGGATGTGGGTAATTTTAAAATTATAAATAAAATAAAATAAAAATATATTTACTGATGAGATGCATCCAGACATAAAAAACACTGCATACGTGAAATATGACTAGTCCACAAACACTCCAATATTCCTTTAAAAATATATTCTTAACTCCAACAACTTCAAAGTCAAAATACTATCGTCATCCAATACCTTTTTGTCTGGGAAAAAGGCCAAATATCTACAAATACAACCTAACAGCATAACCATGGATTCCTCAATATATCACAAAACTGTTCTCCAGAAAAAGTTGAGGTCATTACAGAATACCTACATGACTGAATATGACAGTGAATGGGCTTTAATAAATGATCTAGCCAGTTACCCAAGAACCTTTGGCATTGAATATCATCATCCACTGGCGCTCGCACCACTTTCCTTCACACACAGAGAATAACACAGGGCCACAGGGGTGATTTTTTGCCTCAGTCTGTAAATTAATTGAGAAGGAGAAGAGTTTCTGCTTGGCCTCCGCCGCATATTGCTTTGGTTTGTTCTTTATAGGCGCTCGACATAATGAGAATAACGAGAAGAAACAGGCACAAATGAGTCTGCAGATGAAAAGACACAAAATGAATTCAGCTGAACACGACGACCTATTCCAAAGGCACCATGTTGAGAAGATTTTTTTCTTAAGGAAAACGCTATTAAAATGCCAATTTAGCTATGTGTGTTTTTCAGGTTATGTAATGCAGTGTTACAATACGAAAGCATATGTTGTGATTTTCTAGGTATAAATGATGGTGGGGGCTGAGATTAAAATGCAATGATTTTATCTTTAACAAATATTGTGAGTTTAAACAGTTACACCATTACGTTAACACCAACCCAGGCTCATTCTGAAAACGTACCGCTATAGTCATTTCTGGACCTGGATCTGGTCCCAGGTGGTCCCTGGTCCCAGGTGGTACGTTTTTAAACAGTTTTTGTTTATGCGAATCCACCAGTGGCTACTGTGTACGCTTTTTCAAATGTCAAATTTCTCTCAAGAGTGCTATTTGCGCCTGCTCTTCTCTAATAAATCCACCAGAGTCTGCTTTCGACTGACTGACCCACACTCCTCCTTCCCTAAACCCAACCAATAGTGTTTTCAAAAGCACAGATTGACCAGGTAACAAAAACCAAAATTTTAACAATTTATAAAACAATGAATTACTTTCTGGTCATCGGATATTAAGCATGGACATATATATTGAGATTGTGACTTTTGAAAGTATTAAATCGCTTTGTAAACGTTTATTATTACCATTTCATGAATCTCCCCATTCAGTTGAATAAAGCGATTGGACCTGAAAGCCGCTCCGCGTGCCGTCACAGCTCATTTGCATTAAAGGCACAGGCACCAAAATAGCTACACTGTGCAATGATTTGAAAATCCCCATGTTCAGAAAGGTATAATAAATAATCTGATGGGTCTTTTGAGCTAAAACTTTAAAGACACATTCTGGAGACACAAAAAACGTAATTCCTGAAAAAGCTAAAATAGGTGCCCTTTAAAACAAGCCTTACAGGGGTTGTTCGCTCATAAATTAATATTTTACTCACATTTTACTCTCCCTTAAGTGGTTCCTAATCTTTACGAGTTTCTTTCTTCTGTTGAACACAAATAAAAATGTTTTGAAGAAGGTTGGAAATCTATAACCATTAATGTCCATAGTAGAAAATATTAGGTTTCCAGCATTCTTCAAAATATCTTCTTTTTTGTTGAGAAGAAACATGAAGAAATGTTTGAAACAAACGAAGGGTGAATAAATGATGACAGAATTTTCATTTTTGGGTGAACTATCCTTTTAACTTAATATACGTCAGTGGTGTCAGAAACTCACACTGGTAAAAAAAATTATGGTAAAAAAGCGGCATCTGGTTGCCAGAACTTTACCGTCAAAACTTCAGTATTATTATGTATTATATGCCAGTGTTTTAAAGTACAAACTTTTACACATTATACCTTTGTTACACAGACAGAAACACAACCATAAGCAGGGGATGATAAGAAATTCATATGATGAACCAAGCCTCATTCACTTAAGCATTTTTACAGTGTTCTTTACAGTTGAAAATATAGTCAGTTTTACAGTGTACATTTAATTAATTTAGGTAAATTTCAAAGGGAAATCAAGATTAAATATCTTGAAAATATATCTTGTCTATATCTTAAATATTTTGATTCAAGAATATTTACATTTTGTCTGGAAAACAAGACATAACTACTGAGAAAGTAAATGTTGATATTCATTTTTAAACATTATTTAATATCATTTCTTCATTCTATTGTCTTTACTGTTCTCCTGTTGCCTCTATTAGATTTCATTTAATTGCAATAAAAAGGTAAACTTCATATTTTGTGAGATTGACTTCTAGGTTATTGTTCTTAATGATAACATAAATGCTTCTGAACTGAACTATTACTGTTTAAAAAATCTTTATAAAACATTACATTTTTTAGGCTAATTGGTCAAAAGCTGTCTTTTATTCCCAATCCTAGAGAGGCATAGTCTTATTTACAAATACATGCAGCCTAAATATTTCTATGCAGAATCACAGTTTGCTGAATACTTTTTTCAAAGAGAAATGTCTATGAAGTGGCATTTTTGGCCGTTACAGACTGGATTTCCTGTCCCAGTTTTGACTCCAAGACAGTATGTTCTGTTTTCTGTTCCACCAAAACCCATTATCCTCAAACGCTGATCCTTCATGGCCTGTTACTTCTGCACCAAAAGCCTGCAGCTCATAATGGTCAGGACTTTAAAAGATGTGTGAGAAAAATCCCTTGCTCAGACTGGACTTTTTCCTTTTATTTTGTAATTTATTCAGCGTGAAATACGTCCTGTGCTTTCTCAGACAGCGCCAGGGTCAAACGCTTTGAGTTTAATGTTTACTGAACATTCATTGCTTGTGTTAAAGTTTCACTGTGGGCAAAGCTTACACTGCAATTTGTGACAATCAAACAGGGCAGTGGAAAATTTCACTACAGCTGTTTGACATTGGTGTAATATGTAAACTGTTTGTGTCACAAGCTAACATTTCCCATAAGGAGAGAGACCTTTTGGATTGTATTTCAGTTTTTGTTGCACATTTTTCTCTGGTTTTCAGCTTGTGATTTACGAACGATCAAACACAGAGAATATATTGAGGTTTCTGCATGAAAATATTTACCCATGTCATTCTTAACACTGCTTATTTGGCCTTTCAGACATTTGAAAAATCTGATTTTGAGCCATGATGTTATGTTCAAAATATTTGGTACTTAACTCATGATAGAAGCCTGTAAAAGCTGGGTTTCCATCATCCTATGTTAATGTGCAGTTTGAAGTGCGAAAAGCAAGTGATTGTAACAGCAAATTTTCATTCATTCATTCATATTCTTTTTGGCTTTAGTCCCTTTATTTTGCTTTTTTTTGTTCGAACTCAGGTCGCCATGCATCAACGCGCTAACCACTACACGATTGGTGCTGACTTGTTCTCAACTTTTGGAAAAATCAGCTGCACTAACCTAAAATGTCTGAAGTTGAATGAACTAAAAACTCTTTTGGAAATTGGTACCAAGAAAAAAAAAAACCTTTTCAAAACAAAAAAAACATAGTTTGGGAATAATAAGGGACAAAAAAAAAAAATGAAAGAAAAATGAATGGATGCATGAATGAATGAATGCATAACATTTGCTTTATGTTAGTATGGAAACCAACATTACAGCCATCCCAGCATGAGCATGCCCGATCTTGCCTGACATTAGTTTCTAATAGAAAATTATCAGTTTTGTAATGATCAATTTAGTGTCTATTTTTGACAAATCACATGCACAGTCAAAGTGTGAGAAAAACAAACAATCCTGAACACTTTCAATACTTGCATCTTCATTTAACATATGTTTTTATTCTATATCTGTTTATAAAAAACAGTTATGCAAATGTCTGTAGTGAAACTCTATTAGGCACGCTGATTTATAGGTCTTAGGACTTATAGATCTGCTTCCAACCACATCATTAATGGTGCAGGTGATTGGCTCCTTGACATTTAAATATCTCAGTGTTCTCTGCCCTCCTCCACCACAGTACCACATACAGTACACAGGGGGAAATTAGTATTGAACACGTGACCATTTTCCTCAAAAAAACATTTCTAAAGGTGCTGTTGACTAGAAATTTTCACCGGTTATGGATAATAACCAAATAAATCCATATATGTAAAAAAAAACAAATCTAACTAGTTTACAAAAAAAGTTATGTGTAATAAAATGAATTGACACAGGGAAAAAGTATTGAACACATGAAGAAAGGTAGATGTAAAAAGGCAGTGAAAGTGCAGACAGTAGCTGAAATCTCTTGGAAGTTATTCAACAACCCTTCGCCCTTCGTCATTGTAAATTAATATTTGCTATTTCAATCCAACATCTACATTATCAGGAGGATGAAGATAAAACCAGGGTGGACATTTCAGCAAGACGATGGCCCCAAACACAGCCAAGGAATCTCGTAAATGGTTTCAGAAAAGAAAACAAAGCTATAAAATGGCCCAGCCAATCACCTGACTTGAATCCAACAGAAAATTCAAAATAAAGATCGGATTTGACAGATGAGACAAACAGAATTACACAACTCATTTTTTTTTAAATTACTTAAATTTTTTATGTTTGTATTGTTTGGGTTTTTACAAAAATCTGTTTTAATTCCATGCCAAAATATTATTTCCAGGAAAAAACATGATGCTTATTTCCCCCAGTGTAAATCCGCTACAGGGTGTTTCATGTATGTCCTTTTTGCAGCCGAATATTCTCAGATAGCATGTGTAGAAGATCTATGCTGCCAAGACCAAACATAAACATTGCCATATTGACATATTCTTTACCGTACTAAATCTCTCAGAGAATTGTCATGACAGAAATCTTTCAATTGAATTTAATTTGATTTAATTGTGTTAAAAATAGATTCTACGTCGGTGCACTGACCACTAGGCAAACCGAGAATCTCTTTTTAACACAATTACATTTGCAAACATTTCACAATTCCCATCCCTCCATCTTCACTTCCTTTCCTATCATAATAAATGCCATAAAACAAAATAAATGCATATATGCATAAAGATTCTAACTGCTGATTTGACAAACTAATAAATTAAAATACAATGAAACGAAAACTCATTTAATCATGAACTTTTGGTCATTATAAGATTGTGAGTGATCATTTGTTTTGGCTGAACATAATACTGCTCATCAAGGACAATTAAGCATGACAGTAGTCTAAACAAGTGTCACACTGACTGATAAAACACTCCGAGAGATAAAAAGGCATCGAACGAGTCAAAGGAACTAGGGTTTGCAGTAAAACGACCACCAGACGCTCAGCATGTACCGCAGCCTGCCGTGACTGAAAACAAATGTTCAAAAACAGAGCAGGGTATATAAAAAGTGTTCATTAGTCTCTCCCACAGTTCTCCAGTAACAGTACAGCTCAACCAAGAACTGAGACGTGCAGAGAGAATCCATTTAATGCTTTTACAAACTTTATATATGGAGTAGACAGCCTCAATCATGAACGGCCCATGCTGGGAAACAAAACTAAACAGAAAATGCGCAGAGTCGATTCTTTGGTTTAGTCTGAGATGTCGTTTTGTTGTTTGTAGTGGTCATAATATTTAGTTTTGATTCCGTAACAAAGTTGGGTCCAATGTATAGGAACTTACATAAAGATAGAAGGGACTTTAAGACCTTTCAAAGGAAATCTGTTATGCATAACCTGTTGAACATTAATATGTTTGACAAAGGGTGTGCTTTTGTTGACAAAATTGAAGTCTTTAATAATAATAATGAACTTTTACTTATTCACTTGTGGATGACAGATGATAAGTCTGAATTCATTCATAAGAACAACACCTAATCATTGTGAGATCTGGGGGCTATTTCATTAAAGTGGTTTAGAAAAGCGGGGATTAAAGTAAAAAGCCTGACTTCAATAAACCGAACTAAACGTCCACACTTAAACTGGTTCCATAACAGTAAGTTGAAGACTAATCCGAGTTCAGTTTAAATAATCTAGATAACTGCTCGTGCACATTACTGTCATAAAACATTAAAAGTCGAGCATAGATACACTGATTATGTTGTGTGCTACTATGGCAATTTCGAGAACTGAAAGAGCTCTGAAATGAGAGACACACAGCGAGTGAGCCGCGTTTGTTTTTAGAATTCAAATATTTAAGAATTTAAACATAATAATCAAATAATTTGGCTCACAGGAAACAGCAGATTGTTCAATAGGCTACATGTGTAGCAATATATTTTTAAATGGGCTATAGGCAATTATTTAGGCCTATTAACATGAAATGAAATAATTGTCATAATACATTATGTGTGTGTGTGAGTGTGTGTGTGTGTGTGTCTGTGAGAGAGAGAGAGAGAGAGAGAGAGGAGAGAGAGAGAGAGAATATGAGAATGTGCTTACAGCCAATTGTTGCTTGCAAAGAAAAGGTTTTAATGCATTGCAGGCTCCCTCTAGCATACAAAATTTGCTAAATATAAGCACATTAGGTTTAAAATAAACAAAGAGCAGTGCACGCACAAGTGGTGGGATTTTTAATTTGCTGCCGCTCAGCCCGGATACTTCTCCTGATTATTCCACTCAGTTTATAGCTTTAAAGTCATTATTTAAGAAATGTAGTCTTCATCTTTATATTAGCCAGTGTCTTCTTCCCCCCGTGTTCATGTGGGTTTCCTCCGGGTGCTCCGGTTTCCCCCAAATCCAAAGACATGCGGCATACGCTATAGGTGAATTGAATAAGCTAAATCGTCCGTAGTGTATGAATGTGAATGAGTGTGTATGGATGTTTCCCAGTGATGGGTTGCAGCTGGAAAGGCGTCTGCTGCGTAAATCAACAGAAACATAAAAATATATATAATTTAGTTTGTATTTGTTTTGTTTGCAATAACTTCTTTGAATTTAAATATCATTAATATATTATCATTATATTCTTAAAGATGTTTGCTGTGCGTGTGTATGTATGTACAGTTGAAGTCAGAATTATTAGCCCCCCAATTTCTGTTTAATGGAGAGAAGATTTTTAATTACTCTAGTTATTGTATAACGATGGTTTGCTCCATAGACAGTCGGAAAAACAAGCTTAAAGGGTCACGAAACACCAAAACACATTTTTTGAGCTGTTGACAGTCGTATATGTGTCCCACACTGCTAAAAACACTATTAGGACACCTATATTTCACTAAAAAGTGTAAATTGGTTGTTTTTGCGTTATTTCAAGCTAATTCGTACTTCCGGTTTGAAACGAATTTTTGAAGCTGTGTCACGGTCATGACATAATAGCGTTGTATTCCAGCGTGCAGACTGGGCGTCTGTGCCAGAGTGTGTCTTATTACGTCTTACAGTGTGATGCATTAATGCATGAGTAAGGCTTGGTTCAAACCAATCAGCGCGCTCTATTGTGCAACGTCATTAATATTCATTACTGTCACAGTGTTTACGCCACAGAGACGCCACGTTGTGTTGGCAAAACAAGCGTGAAGTGTTGCTTTTATAGTTTGCTGCCGTTACGTTTCATTTTCATTTTCTCTTTGTGAGAGCTCATCTAGACCATGTGTGGATTACCAGTGTACGCGACGCTCGACAACAATAACTTACGTGTCTAAGGAGGATTATTGTTTACCTGAGAGCTGTTCTCATCTGCAAACGCTGAGATCCGGATTCGCTTGTAGTCTTCTCTTCATAAAGACGCGGCTCTAGTTGCTGGTGATTGTCCTGTCTCTACAGATTTGGTAAGTGAGCGACCAGTGCTCTTTGTTTATTCAGTTTGTTCGTATCGAACTAAGTTAACTATTGCACCGAGTGAAAACATGTTAACACTACAACCAAACTTTACCCTCGTGTAGGGTTTTTACCGCATTTTGTGACCGGAATAACACGCGCGGCTTTCTGACGCTACCTGCCGTGTGCATCTAAGTTTCCGGAAAATGCTGAGGTTTTTTTTCTCTCATTCGCCGTGCGGTATCAAACATTGCATAAAAAATACACGCTTAGAGCAGTTCCTCGAATTAAATATCTCGTTTGTCGCGAGGGGCATGAATGAATTCCCTGAATGAAAGAGCCAAACTGCAGTTAAAGTCCACCATTTAATAATTTGGCGAATAATTCGACTACAGATGTCCATGTAGGTTAAACACCATTACTTTCTCCTGTGTGTGTGTGTATTTTGACTGAAACTCGTGCGTGCCCAAATAGACACTCCCACACCCTCCCACTTTAGTTCCTCCGACACTCCCCCCTAAACAGAGCTGGACATGCCCACTTTGCTGACTTTTTCCAAAGTAGAGGTGTGAAAACACCCTGCTGAAACGAGGGGGTTTCATGGCCCTTTAAAGGGGCTAATATTATTGACCTTAAAATGTTTTAATTAATAACTGCTTTTATTCTAGTCTAAATAAAAGAAATAAGACTAATTAAGACTTAAGAGATGTATTGATAGGGATTGGATCAATTTGGATGTATGTCGGCCCAATTGCTTAGCTTTACTAAGACAAAGCAAAATTAAGACTTGTTTAAAAAGATTTAAGACCTACAACACAATATTTCAGTAAATCTAAGACTTTTTAAGGTCTACAATTTAGTTTTTTAAGTTTAAGTTATTTTAAGACTTTAAAACCCAGCACACAATTTTTGTCATAGACCTCATTCTCACTGTACATAGTACAAGAAAGCCGTACAATTACATCCTGACTGAAACATTAAAATAAAATAGGTTTTAGGAAATAGGACATAGGCAATAATATATCAGGTTCAATTACAGAAATACGGATCCATGTCATTAAACAAACACAATAATATATCAGGTACCTTTACAGAAATACGGGTGTCCATAGATGTAGACAATAATATATCAGGTACAATTACAGAAATACGGATCCATGTCATTAAACAAACACAATAATATATCAGGTACCTTCACAGAAATAGGGATGTCCAAAGATGTAGACAATAATATATCAGGTACAATTACAGAAATACAGATGTTCGTAGATATAGACAACAATATATTAGGTACTTTTACAGAAATACGGATCTCCATTGATATAGATAATAACATATCGGTGCACACACACACACACACACACACACACACACACACACACACACACACACACGAAGAGTATAGTAGAAGGCTAACCAGAACTATAAATGTTAGCTTTTTCAGTATAATATAATATAATATAATATAATATAATATAAAATAATATAATATAATATAATATAATATATTTTTTGGCCCATCAGCCAAAATTTAGTCGCACTTATAAGCACCGTTACTACAAGTTTTATACAAACATATTTATTGCATTTGAAATCAACACTGATCAAACTAACAAGCAAAAAAATATATATTCAAGCGTGAGTAAAATATGTCTCAAAGAAATCCTGTTATCACAAGAAAATAGATTTTTATAACATAACTGAGTGACCAAAAGGTACACCGAGCGCTCACCGGCCCTGCACGCACTGCTTCACATTAAAGGGCCATGAAACCCCCTCGTTTCAGCAGGGTGTTTTCACACCTCTACTTTGGAAAAAGTCAGAAAAGTGGGCGTGTCCAGCTGTTTAGGGGGGAGTGTCTGAGGAAGAAAAGTGGGATGGTGTGGGAGTGTCTATTTGGGCACGCGCTGAGTTTCAGAGTCAAAATACACACACAGGAGAAAGTAATGGTGTTTAACCTATATGAACATCTGTAGTCGCATTATTTGCCAATTTATTAAATGGTGGACTTTAACTGCAGTTTGGCTTTTTCATTCAGGGAATTCATTCATGCCCCTCGCGACAAACGAGATATTTGATTGGAGGAACTGCTCTCAGCGTGTATTTTTCATGCAATGTTTGATACCGCACGGCGAATAAGAGAAAAAAAAAAAACTCAGCATTTCCCGGAAACTTAGATGCACACGGCAGGTAGCGTCAGAAAGCCGCGTGTGTTATTCCGGTCACTAAATGCGGTAAAAACCCTACACGAGATTAAAGTTTAATTGTGGTGGTAACATGTTTTCACTCGGTGCAATAGTTTGTTCGATACGAACAAACTGAATAAACAGAGCACTGGTCGCTCACTTACCAAATCTGTAGAGACAGGACAAGCACCAGCAACTAGAGCCGCGTCTTTATGAAGAGAAGACTATAAGCGAATCTGGATCTCAGCGTTTGCAGATGAGAACAGCTCTCAGGTAAACAATGTTCCTCCTTAGACACGTAAGTTATTGTTGTCGAACGTTGCATACACTGTTAATCCACACGTGACTCCAGATGAGCTCTCACAGAGAGAAAATGAAAACGAAACCTAACTGCAGCAAACTATTAAAGCAACACTTCACGCTTGTTTTGCCAACACAATGTGGCGTCTCTGCCGTCTAACTGTGACATGGCAGATTGAGTGTCGCCTCTTGGTCATTCTAAGCTCTTTGTCTGAAGCCAGAAGGCATTGACTGAGTGATTGACAGCTGATATTTCAGTGCTAGAGCAGTAGTGGGCCAATAAGAAGAGCGTGAAGGCGGGGCAAGCATTACGGACTTGGCTTTGTTTACTGCAGCAAGTTGACATGACAACTGTTTTAAACCATTCCTGAGCGCTGCGCAGAGATGCAGAGATGCATTCTGCGTGAATGTCTCCCGAATCCGTGCATGTGGTAAACATTTTGCAGTAAAAACTGGTCGCACAGAACAATTTTTTGCACTCGCACACATGCTCCCAAATATATTTTGAATTCGCATACTTAAAATTTCGGGTGCATATGTGACCAAAATGGTCGCAATTTCGAGCCCTGATATATATATTATTTCAATTTGATATATTGATATATGATAAATGATATCAATTATCATCTAACTAAGCTTTTTATGATCTAATTATCTGAATTATAAAATATATAGAATTTAATTTAATTGAAAATCCATTCCTTGAGGGGCGTGGTTTCCACTGGAAGTCCCACCCCAATTTGGGGGGCGGGGGTGATGGGACAAAGTTATCAATCACTTTGACAGTAGTACCCTCATATAGGGTATATGCCAAAGTATGTTATTGCTAATAGGACTTTTAATTTGCCAGTAACCCGGGTTAAGTGCTTCTGGTGAACTGTATGCCATGGCAAAAACGGCACATTTAAGGTCTGTTTTCTAATAAAATAAGTGATCTCCACTGGCTGAGTGATATCCGAGATAAATCGGGTCTCAGATTGTACAAGAAGCACTGCATTAAATTACATATGCCCCCGCCATGTTTTTATAATATGAGCATTTATTTTATCCCAGTATATTCAATGAAGCTTCTGCACTAACCTGCCGATTCTGACAGGCGGATGCGAGTAAACGGCTTTTTGTCTTGTTTTACGCTTGAACAACTAAATGAATCCCCAAGTCTATTTATATGAATGTGTTTTAATTACATTACAACATCGATGCTGTTAAAGGAACCTTATTAAATTGAAAAAAGTCACAATAACAACACTAGCTCGGCTTACACCCTATTCTCTCTGGTAACTTATAATTTATCATTGCTGTTCATAAGCGCCACCTCTTGGCAGATCGTGAATTTGCATCTCATTCAGCTGGTCTGCTGTTTCCTTCAGACGTTTTATGTAGATGTCAATATTTTAACAAAACTGAAATCAGATCATTATGTTTTTGTGAACATTTTTAAATTAAACAGTCTGATTAGTTTAAAAAAATTATTAATTGTTATATTTAACATTATATATACAGCAGTTTAATGCAATTCTGTTGATGAAACAAATTTTCACTCATGCCTTACACTTGCGCTCAGTGGCGTAGGCAGAATTTTATATTTGGTCAGGCCTGGGCAAATGTGAGGGGGCACTTCTTGCAACTCAGATTCAGCCCACTATTGTCCTCAACCAGTTTAAAATAAAATAATATCATCTAAGTCATTCATATTTGTGTCACGTTTATGTTTTTTTATTCCTTATATAATACAGCAGCTGACCATGTTGTGTAATGACACCAATGACAGCTTCATCTATTTTGAAAGCACCTTCAGTAGTAATATTTGTGTACTTTATCTTTCATGTTATTTCCCTAAAACAAGTACAGGGTTCATAGTAGCCACATTACAGAATGATCACAAGAAAACAACTGTGTTTTTATGTTAAGATCATAGAAAAAATAATAATAATAATGCACGGCCTCTTAGACAAATTTGCCATGGCAGGCATAACAAAACATTATTGATGTGCTCTTGATGTGGACTCATCAAGCATGAGACTGCAAAATGAGCCAGAGATGCTTGGGCTCGGAAAAAGATTTTTCAATACACAATTGCAAAAATACAACTCAATTGGTGCACACACAAATTCACAGGCATGGTGGGAGTTATTGGCTAACACAGATGGCAATCAAACTTTCAATTATCAACCCAAAACCTATTTTATTAATGTTAAGCTGTATAACATTATTCTGATGTTTATTTTTTTTTTAAATAAATGAAAAAGCAGTTCTTTCAGCAATAAATTAGTAGAAAAAAAATTACTTAAAAAGTGATTAGCTGACTTTAGAGAGTGGGCCCTATCATATACAAGACGCAATGTGGCACCAGGTGGCACAAATGTTTATTGCTAGTGTCAGTAAGATAAGACTCTGATTGGTTTAATGTCCAAAACACACCCATAACTCATTAAGAAAAAGTAGACAACCCATTTAGACTATGTGCTGGGCGCACAGGCCATTTTTTTAAATTGTAAAAGTGGATTCGGTGGTTCCTAAGTGATACTACGCCATTCATTTTAGACTATGCACCCTCTGTATGTGCGCACCTGTGAGCAGAGGCCTATATCTTCAAGCCCTGTGAAGTCACAGGGGCGCCCACACACTCGCCATTAACTGCTCTACATGATGCACCAACAAGAAAATAAAAATGAATCTAAAAGTGTTATGCTGATTTAAAATCGTACATTCTTGTTCATCCTACATTTTCAATCATTCATTTTACTTCAGCTTAGTCACTTTATTCATCTGGGGTCGCCACAGCAGAATGAACCACCAACTATTCCAGCATATGTTTTACGCAGTGGATGCCCATCTAGCTGTAACCCAGTACCGGGAAACAACTATACACACTCAATCACACACATCCACTACGGCCAATTTAGTTTATTCAATTCACCTATAGTGCGTGTCTTTGGACGAGGACAATATGCAAACCCCACACAGAAATACCACTTGACCCAGCCGGGACTCAAACCAGCGACCTTCATGCTGTTAGGAGACAGTGCTGACCACTGAGCCACAGTGTCACTCTATATTATATTATATTATATTATATTATATTATATTATATTATATTATATTATATTTCTGGTTCCCACACAACCCTTTCAAAAAGGCTCATCCAATATATGACATAATCATTAAAAATCAAGACTTGCAGTAATACTCAAAAGTCAGATTCTACTATGCATTTCCCCAAGCATCACTCACTCACTCACTCACTCACTCACTCACTCACTCACTCACTCACTCACTCACTCACTCACTCACTCACTCACTCACTCACTCACTCACTCACTCACTCACTCACTCACTCTCTCTATGAGCCCAGAACAGCTGCAAGCACTCACTCCACTGAGACTGAAGCTCCCATCCCCCCAAATGCCATGCAAAACTGTGCCAAGTCTCTCTCTCTCCTTACCAATTTAAACCAAAAGATGCTGGAGGCTTTTTACATTCCAAACTGGGGTTTTAGGACCATAATGACACCCAAGACAAATCAACTTGTCCTTCACAACTGCAGTTCGTTTTTAACACTTGAAAGAGAATCAGATTGTCAGACATAGCCTTTATCTAACAAGAAAAAAAAAATCTGTCACATATTTGGACAAATTTTAGTTACGTTTAGTAAAATATAATTGATTTCATTATCAAAAGGTTTTTAATTACATTTCTATTTAATATGTCAGATAAGTTATTTAATTAATCAATAAGGATTTTAATTACTATACTCAATATTATACTAAATAAATTAAATGCACTAAAATAGAAAATTAGCTTTTTAAATGAGCTTTTTAATGAGTCAAACATGACTTAAAAACATAATACTTAATGATTTTTGATAATACAGCATTATTTCATGAACTGATAATATTACTCTCCAAAAAAAAGATGAAAAAACCATAAATCATTTAAAACAATGACACAATATTTCACATCATGTTTCATACATTCTACATATTGTCAACTTATTTCACAATCAGTTCATTGTTAAGTATTAAGTATGTGCAATCGTCTTAATTTAAAAATTAAGTAATTTAGCAAAATATATTTGCTTGGGTGAATTGATTTATATGTAATTGTAGAATGTGTTATTCTTTCATTATTTAATATAATATTATAAGTAACTGTAATTAAATGACCTAATAATTACCTAATAATTTGAATATGAATTAGGGCTGCATGATACTTGAAAAATATTAAATATTGTTGTTAATTATTGCAATATCTTTTTTTGTACAAAATAACATTTCCGTAGAAAAATGCTATTTTTATTAGCTACTGAATCATTTATTTGTGATATGATATTAAAATAAACAGGCAAACAATATTTTTCTGATCTATTTCATTCCAATTCAGACCAAAAAAAAAAAAAAAAAAAACTGTCAAGATCCAAACATTTAGGGCCCTATCTTACACCCGGTGCAATGGCGCAATTTGTTGCTATTTTCAGATCAGCGAAACCCTAATTTTCATGTTTTGCACCATTGTTGTTGAAATAGCAAACTCATTTGTGCCACTTTGTGGACTCATGGGTGTTTTGGTCTAAAAAAGAGGTTTGGTAAGGTGCATTGGAGAACTGAAACAGACCGCGCCATTGACCAAAAGCTGGTCTAAATTCCAGTGCAGAGCATGTTAATTATGCGCCTGTGCAGGTCAAAAATGCGTACACATTGTTTGATGCACAAAGGATGTACAGCAACAATACACAAAAATCTTTATATATGAAAAATGTAAATGTTACAAAAATGACTATTTTCTACATAAAAAGTAAAAACCACTGTGTTCATGTTTTTGGAGACGTATGCATCATCATATGAGAACAGGAATAAGATGTACATTAAAAACTAAATAACTCAGTTTTTTTGACCACACTTCGTTATTATTGTTCATTTATTTGTTTGCTAGAAAGAGGAACTGAATTTAGAAATAGTTTTGAAACAAATCTTTGTGCTTAACAAATGAAATATGAAAGTAAATATGTAGGCTAATGGATGTGTTCAGTGGAGTGTGTACAACACTGTTTGCTTATCCATGAAAGTAAAGCAGTAAAGAGTAAAAGTAAAGAGAATGAAAATGAGAAAGTAAAGCCATTTTTTCAAGCAAACTGCATTTTTCCATCCTTAAAATAGCAAAAGTGGATTCATTCACGCCCTTAATGCTTTGCACATTAGACTTAACACCTAGATTGTTAAAATAGGGCCCTTTCTCTTCAAAACACTATGAATGACTGCCGCCATAAGTATTTATTTGTAGCTCTGAGTTTACCTTAGGCCCCATCTGATTGGTCAAATTTAGATAAACAACTGATGTATCTATAAAATAAATATAATCCATCACACATTAATTTGATATATACTTATATATTGCATATACTATTATCGTAAAAAATATATTTTTGCAATATATTGTGCAGCCTGAATATGAACAGAACAGTTTTTCAATGGATAAGTACACAGAAAAAAACTGTTAATTAGAATTTTTAATATTTTATGATTCACAGGTGTTTTTTTATTTATTTATTTAGGGTTGTGCATTGCATTATGACACCTTGATCTTAGCTCTTTCAAATTTTGATGTTGAAAATTCAACTCTGTAGTTTTTACAAAGTGACTGTTATTGATATTTTAGTGGTTTGAAACAATACATTGTATTAAAAATATCATATATCAATAATAAGTCTGTAAAACAGCATAATAAATAATGGTGGTTTACATAAAGTTTTTGTACTGTAGTTTGCAATCCAATATATCACTTTAAACCAGGGGTGGGCAAACCCGGTCCTGGAGGGCCAGTGTCCTGCATAGTTTAGCTCCAACTCTAATCAAACACACCTGAACATGCTAATCAGTGTCTTCACGATCACTAGAACTCTGACCTGCAAAATCTCGTCACTTGCCAGCGTCAGACAAGTCGAGGATCAAAACATGACCTCTCTGGATAGAAATTTAAAACATGGAGCAATCGCTTGCTTTTTTAATGACTAATAATCTTGTTTAATCCCGCCCCTTTTTGCAGCACCGTACAACAGAATTTCGCACGCACAAACTCTAGTGTGACTGCAGCTTTAAACTATAAAAAGTGAAGTTTTACAAATTAATTTCGAGAGAAGCACATGATATGATTGATTACGGCTGTCCTCTCATCCATAATCAGCAATAATCCAGGGTTCTCTCCTGGCACAACATGCCAAACCTGCTATTAGAGTCAAGCAACATCTAAGTGTGAACTCTTTAAATGTCAATAAAAGTCACTTTTTGGTATTGCAGGAGAGATCAAGTCCCCATAATTCAATTCAAAAGCATAAATAAATAAAAATCTTGAAAAAAAAATATGGAAAACTGTTAATTTATGTATATGTTGTATTACAGTGTACACTTTGTAATTCCTCACACATAACACTGATTGGAAAAGCATGCTCTCATGTTTGAAGCCCTATGGGGGAGGGAGGATATGACATTTTTAATATTATCTTCTTATTAAATTACATTTATCTACAGCACAAGATATTATTACGAAGACGGAAGGTTGCATTTTCCTGATAAGTGAATCCCTGCGGGTGGGACGGATCAATGCTCTGTCTTTGCATCCCAGAATGTTGACATGATTTGGTGGAGCAGATTAGGCATTCCTCACTTATGATAAAGCACTCATTCTGAAGGCTGACACATAAAACCAGACCAAAATCTCTCAAAAGGCCTGTTGTGGAGTCGGGGTTTGCATCATCTCTGTCACAACATTCTTTTAACAATGATGATGGCCGAAGTAAACACGATTTTTCTTCCGTTGACAGTTAATCATATTACTGATTGCATGGAAAATACAGCCTCTCTGATTCACATTGACTGTCTTTGTTTCAAATGCATCGAGTAATTCCGTTAACATCCAATTAACCTGGCTGGTGAACCTGAAAGATGTCCATTGAATGGCTGCCACACAGCATAATGTAGCCATTTAAAGAGGACATTAGGCCAGACTTCATTATAGTATCTTTATCCAAGTGCAGCAGGTTACTCTACTTGCTACTGTTCAGTCAAGATAGCTTTATTTTATGAAATTTCAGTGTGGCATTAATGAATTCATATGAATTAATTCAAATTATGTGCTTCAGTAACTGTAGTGGTTTTACTTAAAGGGACAGTACAGCAATAAATAAAATTCCAAAATGAGTATGAACAAACAAAGATTTAAATTTGTGTTGGAAAAATATGCCTTGTTAATTTAAAAAAGGTGGCATGGTGGCTCAGTGGTTAGCACTGATCGCTGCATGGTTCAAGTCCCAGCTGGATCAGTTGGCATTTCAATTTGCATGTTCAACCCATGTTCAACAGTTCAATGACATGCCGTAGAAGTGAATTGAATAAACCAAATTAGCTGTTGGCCGCACGGTAATGGGTAGCACAATGGCATAACAGCAAGAAAGGGCATCCACTCCTTAAGACATATGCTGGAATAGTTGGCGATTCATTTTGCTGTGGTAACCCCTGATAAATAGAGACTATGCCAAAGGAAAATGAATGAATGATAATTAAAAATATATATATATTAAATTTGCTTTGGTTTTAATCTACAGATTTTAATCTTGTAATTATGATAGTTTTTTTATATTGTCTGTTTTCTTTGCTTTTTATTTTATAAACATATCTAAAATGCTTTGTTTGCTTTGAATTTGCTAAAATTATGTTTTGTTTGTCGCATATAACTGTTTCAATCCGGCTACCACTACAAGTAGATTTCAAACCTGTTGGAAGCAGTGAACTTGTGAGTCAATTTCTTCCAAGGTTTTTGCTGACACAACTTAACCCTTCAATTCTTAACTATTGCAATATTTACCAGACATTTTTTTTACTTTGAAAGTGTCTTGAAATGGGCATGAAGCAAGTTAATGTTATTTTGCAGACTTTTCACCACACATTTCAGACACTTTTTTTTGGAAGAGAAAACAGCTAGCACTACAGTTAGCAACGCTTAGATGGTGTGAAGCCCGTAATGTGGAGCCAAAATGTAGTGTAAAACAACTTGGTGTTTGTTATGGCACACACATCATTTTTACATGCTTTGGACAGTCACTGAAACAGCATACAGGACTCTCAGAAACAAATTTAAAAATCCTGTCACTGGTATGGTACCTTTTTCACTTTGTACCTTACAAATACACATCAGTACTTTCATTTTGTACCTAAATTTGTACCTTTGAAGTACTAGGAGGTAAACATTTGTGATTTTTATCTATTATTATGTACCTTTAGTGTACAAATATGGATCTGCATGGTACAAAACTACCTTTTGAAACGGTGCTGCCCCTGTTAATATACTCTCACTTTCCGAGAGTATACAGCACTAAACACAGGTAATGTGTTGCCACAAGTTTTTCTGGTTATATGATGTAATTTCTTATACAGTGATTTGTTTCAAACCATTGAAACGATGTCAATAGAAGTCACTTTGTTAAACTGTAGTGGATAGAGCAGAGATCAAGGTCATATAATGCAATTCAAAAGCCTATACTAATGGAAAACGCACATGTACTGTACTTCAAACTGATAATTAACAGTTATTTTTTATCGAGTAAAGCCTGTGGTCTACAATATAAGGATGCACACTGGTTGAGCCTTTAAGCAAACAGGTCGCTTGCTGACTTGTTTACTTACTAGAAGAAAAACAGTTCTGTGTTATAATCCATAAAGGTTTTAAATTACTGTATGTGTGGGTGGCAATTTCCATTTTTGCGTGAACTACCGCTTTGACTAAATGCTCAGAAGAAACAAAAAGAACATCTGACATCTACAAATACAGTTGAAGTTGAAATTATTAGCCCTCCTGTGAATTTCTTTTTTAAATATTTGCCAAATGATGTTTAACGGAGCAATTAATTTTTCACAGTAATAATTTTTCTTCTGAAGAAAGTCTTATTTGTTTTATTTTGGATAGAATAAAAGCAGTTTTTAAGGTCAATGTTATAGTGGTGTAAAGGATCACTGTTGATCTGTGATTCATACAGATCCCAAACCACAGTTTGGAACACACGTGACCCTCGGATTAATACAAATTTTTCCCTTGTAGATTAATCCTATAAATTTGCAACAATCTCAAAGAGATCGCATCTCATGTCATTCAAATCACATTTATGAAAACATTTAGGCTTTCCTATAAACTAAAGCATATTGATGACAGAAAAAGTTGTGGTAGGTTATTTGGGATGTGGTGGGTTAAATTAAAGGTGTTTTCTGTCACTACCCAGCAAACAATTTTGTGTTTATTAGATGTCTAAAAGACATCTGAACATAGACAGCTTGGCTAAAACAAGGCTAAACTTTGGCTGCCAGTGAAAATCTAATATACATCTAAGAATAGCCCAAAATAGATTAGTCCTCAAATAGAAAGATTAGACAGACTTAATATGTGTAGTCATTTATTTCTTTTTATTTGATGACTAGTGTATTTTTGGCCTATTCTTAGACGTCTATTATATTTCACAGACAGCCTAAATTTACCCTTGTCTTAGCCAAGATGACTATGTTTCGACATCTATTAGACATCTAATAGACATATTTTAAAGACAAAAATGCTTGCTGGGTACTTGTTAGCTGCATATTTAATCATTAAAAGATTGGGATCTCAACACCCACGCAACATAAATTATAAACAATGGTGTTTTGCATATGTTTATTAATCCTTCGAATCCTTGCATTCAAATCTGTGTTTGAAAAATGTTAAAATCAAGAAAGAGATTCAGTCTTTTAAGTTAGTTATGAAGTTACAAACAGTCAATTAACACAGAAGTACTGAACTCTCAGAAATAAAAGGTATGTGAGCTGTCACTGGGGTGGTGACTTTTCAAAAGATACACATTTGCACAAAGGGTCCATATTGGTACCTCAAAAGTATATATTAGTACCTAAAATTATACCTTTTAGTATTAGTACCTTTTGTACTTTTAAAGTACTAATATGTACCCTTGAGGTATTAATATAGACCTTTCGGGCACAAATTTGTACTTTTTGAAAAGGTTCCACCCCAGTGACAGCTCGCATACCTTTATTTCTGAGTGTGGGAAAACAGTATATAATTTCTATATAACCACTAAAACCACTGATGTTTATGATGAAGATTAAAACCATTGCAGCAATTACCTCATTAAACTAATAAGTGTCCATCAAAAACATGCTACTGCCACAAAAATTTCCATTTAGCAATGAAACATGAAGCTTTATGAGTGAATAACTGAATCGTTTATTGAAAATGAGACTATACATAAATATAAGTTGTACAAATTATAATGTTAGTTTTAATTGTTTAGCATTACAGTAGTAGTAACAGTGAATTTTTTACAGTACTGAATATTATACAGTTCATTTTTATTCAGCTGATTAATTCCTTATTTTATTTGTAATAAAACTGCAGGTTCTAAATTCTGTTTGTAAAAACCAAAAGATTCTTGCAGTACTGTTTTGTAATAAATGAAAAGCAAATAACATTTATGTCCTCCCTGTTTTTGCTGGTCCGTAAAATGGTCCGATCCATAATTGAAAACCATAATGTGGTCCGAACCATGAGATTTGTGATCCGTTACACCACTATTATGAGCCCTCTTAAGCAATATTGTTTTTGATTTTCTACAGAACAAACCTCTGTTAAATACAAGAGGGGAGTGGGGGACAGCATAATACAGGAGAGCTTATAATACTGACTTTAACTGTATATCAGTAGGTTACTGAGAGGTGAGTACATTTGAGAACTAATTGCAACTGAAGCATTATGATCCACCTCCATTCCCATCATCAGATAAAAAACAAGTGAGACAAACTCCTTCAACACCTCGCTCATCCTCCAAACGTCATCCAGCAGAAGCTTCAGACAATCCAAGGACATTCACTCTCAGTGTCTCTACATCCCTGGCTTCAAACAGTCCCTCGGTAAATCAGAAGATAATTACAGTCTCTAATCCCCCCCTGCGCCGCCATACTCTTCCATCTGCCCATGAAATAGGATTATTAGAGGAACTCAAGAGAACTTCCCAACTTTCTGACAGCGACTCTGTGGAATTGGAATATTTCCTGCTGATTTCCGAAAGCCAAAATCCAAAGAATTCAGATACAGTTTAAAGCTGTAAGAAAGGAAACACTGTCCTTCAAAACAAACAATGTCCCCGTCTTATGTTTATGTTGGAGGATATTCACAGTGTCCCAGGTTTCCTTCAGTCTCCCAACAGCCAGTCAAACAGTTTAGTTTAGACTGAGTGAGGAGATCCTCTGTTCCCATAGGAAATGGGATGGCATTTTAGTGTTTGGCAAGAATGAAATTTGCCCCTTTAGAGTCATCTATTTGTTTAAATATGTAGACTAGACTAATGTTTTGGGCAAACTCATAGTTGTTTATGCACTATGTTCTTTCCCCCAGAAAGTACACTATTAGCATCTTGTCACTTTGAATGTTTTCAGTTTGATATTTACAAAGAGTGGGCCTGGTCGAATACAAGGGTCAATTCATGTCAGCAATAGACTACAGTTCTACTCTGAAACACAACTCAGCTCAACACAAAGTATTGTATACTGTATAATGTATGTAAAGAATTTATTTTTACTCTGTCAATGTGGAGTAACAGTCAAGTTCCACAACTAAAAACTCCACAAGAAAATAGATTTTTCAAACAATAACTGATAATACACTTTAAAAGAATAAACTTGTTTTGTGCTTTGGATTTATTAATTGGTTGTATATGGTTTTGTTTATCCCATTTGTTTGCATTAAAGGGGTAGTTCACCCAATGATGAAAACATAAATCACCACTTAACCTCAAGGTTTTAAATCCATTTGAGTTTCTTTCTACTGGTGAACACACACTTAAAAGAAGGCATTTTTTGTTTGTTCAAACTACTTATTTAAAACGAGCTGAAAGAAAACAATATTGTTTTAAACGATTTTAAATTGTTTTAGGTTCAATCCACTTAAATTTGTAAAAGCAAATAAGTTAACTTAATTTCTTCATGTAGTCCAAACACAAATTGATTCTGTGGAACCCATTATTTTGTCAATACAAAAGAAGATATTTTTCTTTTGTATTTAACAGAAGAAGGAAAATCAAACATGTTTACAACAAGTGGAGGGAGACTAAATGATGACATTTGAAAAATGATTTGACTTGAATCCTTTTAATACAAAAAACATTTAAATAGTGTCACATCAGGCATGGGACAATAACCGGTTTCAAGGTTTACAGCGTTTTGGAAAGTCAAGGTTTAATACAGCTACAAATGTTCTGTTACGGTTCCCAAGATAAACGTAACATTTTTAATGTATTTTTTATGTGTTGTAAAGAAATTTGTGTTTTTGAAACGAATGAAGAGAGCAGAAGTCAATGATTTATTGTCATTATTTAGCCAGACATGTTTGCTGTTTTGAAATATGAGTTTCTTAAAATAAAATATATTGTGTTCAATGGGGAAAAGTTTTTTTTTTACCAAGACATTTAAAAATAATTTATTTTAGAGCAGTAATCACAAAACTGTGACATCGTGTAACTGGCATTTTTATTCAAGGTTATTAAACCATCAAAAACTTATACTAGCCTATTCTTAGTAACATCCAACCAAATTTCACATCAAACTCTAATGTGACCGCTGCTTAAACTTTTTTGTTAGTGGTACAGTGGCTGTTAAGTAAACTGCAGCCTGTATTTTTGCTCATACAAGAGGCTTAATCTGATTCAACGGCCAATAAATTTGATCCAACTGATAAGAACCAAAAATAAATTGAAATACCTTTTTGAATAAAATAAAATATTGATAAGGACTTCCAGATGGCATCAATGCAATGGAGAGAAACATTTTGGTAGATTTGTAAATGTCACTATAAGCTCATTCTAAAAATGTAGCTATATATACATTTTTGGAGATCGCAAATTGTGTAGCCAGAAGTACGTATGGCTGCAAATGAAAAATTCGGCTGCAGTTCGTTTTGCTGATCGCTTACCTCCGTATGGACTTATATTACCACTGTTACCCATTTGTCCTGTGGCTCGCCGCGAACATGGGCGGACTAAAGATGCAGAGAGGAGTTGAGTACGACAACACGGTTCAAGTGCGGTGAAGAACAGTTCCAGAAAGCAGGTAAAAACAAAAGCCAAAAAAATTAAATAAGTAAATAACAGTGTGAGAATGTGGTAAAATCTGAAAACGTATAAAAAAAAATAAAAAAAAATCAATAGGCTTTACTTTTTTTGTATTGTCTTTGAAACCACTGCTGGTTGGGTTTAAGGAAGCGAATTGGCGGGTCAATCTGTGCTTTTGAAAACACTATTGGTTGGGTTTAGGGAAGGAGGAAGACTGTTGGGGGGATTGGTTGATCGGTCAGTCGGTCGGTCGGTCAGTAAGCCAGTCAGTCGACATTGGCCTCTGGTGGATTTATGCAAGTTGAGCAGGCGTGAATGGCACTCGCAAGATAAATGTGAGATCTGAAAGTGTACACAGCCGCCTCAGGTGGATTCACGAAAACAAAAACTGCACAACAATGTATCTCCTGCACAGAAATATATATAGGGGGGCTTTTGAATTGTGCGTTGAAATGTGTGCTGTGTGTGCTTTCCTAAAACACAAAATAAAATGAGGGGAGAAATTAGCAGTTAAGAAAGTATACACGTCACATCCATTCCATTTTCCTGTCAAAAAACACCTCAGGTTCTTCATTTAAACAAAATAGTCAGCAGGCTTTCATAGACAACCTATAAGATCTTGTCTTTATACATTTCTTTACAGGCTGTCCACACTGGCACTAAAATAAACCTTACATTTAGTCTCTTTAAAAAAGCCCATACTAGCATCACCCATTTCATCTTAAAAATAACAAGTTAGCTTTCCAACCGAGTCGCTGAAAGGCTCAGTGGGAAAAAAATATTGAAGGATTTGTGTGGGAGGAGATGAATACATCAATCTAGTGAACTGCAGTAAAATAACACCTCGCACAAGAGGTTCAATATAAAGGGCTTAGCAAATACAACGCAGCAAAGAAGAACAGCAAAGGCAGATGACAATAAAACAGTAACACAACATAAATACCAGAAGCCTAAACACGGTCTCCATCTGTCAACACCCCCCACAGGGTTTTCAGTAATGCCTAGGACGTTTTTCCAACTCAGCTGTCACCATCAGCATGCCCATGTCCAATGCCATTGTCAAAAATAACAAACACTAGTGTATATGGAGCAGGACGAGCATGAGAATGCGATATCCTGTCAGATTTCAGGAACTGAATCATATTATCGCAGTCTTCTCGCTGACTTTTGTCCTGACTTCAGTTTCTTTAACGTATTATTTTGCTGTTCAAGTTGATTTGACTGGCTTGTTCATTGCTTGTTCATATGCATAGTGCATACATTGTGCTGAGTTCAAGCTCATTCTGAAAATGTACCTCAATACACTTTTCTAGATAGCGAAATACGTCCCAAATGCTACATTTTTTTTTTTTTGCAGTTTTTGTTTTTAGCAAATCCACCGGAGGCCGCTGTGTACACTTTTTCAGATGGCAAATTTCTATCTCGAGTGCCATTTGCGCCTGCTCTTTTCCCCTAAATCCACCAGAGGTAGCTGTCGACAAACTGATCAATCTACTGACTGTGACACTGGGAGTGACACAAACAACTGAGGTTTGGATCCAAATGCAGGTTTAATCAGTGGTAAGTCAAGCAATGGTCAATACAGGTGCAAATAGATATATGAAGACAGTCCAAAAATAGTTGTCAAAGTAACAGGCAAGAGGTCTTAAGGCAGGCGGCAGACTAAGACGAAAAGGCTAACAAGGCTAGGGTCAAAACACAAGAAAACAAGACTATGAAAACGCATTGTAGTGTTACTATACAGATAACGAGACTCTGCAATGGGAGTGAGTGTGTTGCTTAAATAATGTGTGCAATCAGTCTGTGACAATCCTCAGGTGGTGCGAGTGTAATCAGTCTAAATGAGGAAGCATGTGTGTCTGGGCGAAGTGCATGTATGACTATGTAGTCCAGAAATGGTGGAATTGTAGTCCATAATTTATTGTGAGAGAGATCCAGCGGTCTTATGAAGTACTATGAAGTACCACTTCCCTAAACCCAATCGACAGTTTTAAAAAGCAATCCAGAAAAAGAAAAGCCCTCACCTGATTTTATTACGCTTTCAGATTTGACCACATTTTCACCCTGTTATTTACTTGCTTATTCTATTGTTTGGCTTCTGTTTTTGACTCATCTGCTTTCTGAAACTGTTCTTCATTGGACTCGAACCCCATTGTGTCCTAATTGGACAAACTGGTAACATCGGGAAAGCCGTCCACAGAGAGGTAAGCAGTCAGTTGGTCAACGCGAAAAGGAACAACGTCATACCGCTCCGTAATGTTTGTTTTAAAGACTTAATGCAGCCCTATGTACATATGGCTAATAATTCACAATCTCCAGAAATGTATACTTTTTCAGAATGAGCCTATGTTGGCTGTGTTTTATTATTGTAAACTTTAAGAAGTGCTGTAAGTATTTAATCATTTTATTGTAATTAATCCATTAACCAAAGAAACTATATGTAAATTGTGACCGAAAAAGCTGTTAGACTTTCTATAGGGTTACACAATATATTGTTTCTGCATCGATTTAACAATATGCACATCTGCAACTGTCACATCGCAGGAAGTGCAATGTTGAGTTTATATGTTGGGATTATAGTTTACCAGGAGCTACAGGTCAAAACACTGAATATTTTAGGAGTAGCTAAAGAGTTTACCCATAATGGATTGAAAAAGTTTACCATTTGCATGTGTTTTTAAGGCTCGAGACTATGCAAGAGTTTAAAGTATATTGAGGGACATGAAATTGTACTGTTTGTAACTCTAATAACAATGTATTGATTGAATTATTTATACAATGAAGACTATACGGTGTCATTTTACATTGGATTATTCAATTTCTCTTCTTGAGTACTGTAATGTAAATTATTTAATACCCATTTTCCAATACTAAAACAAAATAAACCCCAAAATCTTCCAGAACTAGCCCAATCAGTCTAAATTAACGAATGATTTTTAATAGAGATATTTAAGCTATCTGGTGAAATTATATTCATATTGCAATATAAATTGCAGCAAAACAAAATATCGCAACATCATATGTTTCCAATATCATGCAACCCTATTTTCTACCATATCAGTATTTGAAAATAACACTTTTTTTGAAGGTTTACTGGCAGTTTTTGTTGTAATTATACAATATTTGTGAAATTTTATGGCAGTTTTTATGCATGACCACTAGTAACACGATCCAAAGACATGCGGTATAGGTGAATTGGATGATCTAAATTGGCTGTAGTCTATGAGTGTGGGCATGAATGTGCAAGTATGGGTGTTTCTCAGTAATTGGTTGAAGCTGGAAAAGCATCCGCTGCTAAACATATGCTGGATAAGTTGGCGGTTCATTCCGCTGTGGCGATGCCTGATAAATAAGGGACTAAGCCGAAGGAAAATTAATGAATAAACTAATTTTAATAACTAATTTATTTAGTCTTTTCCATAATGACAGTTTTATAATATTTAGAAAGATATAAGTGTTCAGCTTAAAGTGTAATTTAAAGGCTTAAATAGCTTAATTAGGTTAAAAAAGGTTAGTTAGGCAAGTCATTGGACAGCAGTGCTTTGTTCTGTAGCCAATCCAAAACGGCTAATGAAATTGACCCTTAATAATGATATTGATTTTTATCTTTACATATTTTTAACCAATTTTTTCAGCCAGTCCAAAAGAAACAAGACTTTTGCCAGAATTTTCTTTAAAAAAATCTGAAATAGTGTTAGTATACTGTGAGTAATGTCCTTGTTTTCTTAAACATCAACTTGAATAATAATCCTCTCAAACTTCATGTCTACACTATTTCTTCTAAATATGACATGAAAATAACAAAAATGTGTCATTTAAATGTTTAAATTAATTCATTTACAAAAGAAAACAGCTCTAAGTGACAAGACTTTAATTTGGAATTAAGAAGCAAAGGAACTGCATCCCCTTATCACAGCCTACCCGCTGACTTTTGTCCTGGCTGTTTGTTTCGTTTTCTTTAATGTATTATTCCGCTGTTAAAGTTCATTTGCCTGGCTTGTTTGTATGCATACATTGTTCTGTTTTCGATTATTGCACAGAGCCAAGATCACAGCAGGTCAAGCTAAGAAACAGTTCAAAAGAAGCTTTTCTAGAAAGGCCACCCATTGAGATGGACAGAACAAGCTTGGGTTACAGTACATCATTGTGTGTTTGGATGCAGTGAACATGTTTTTTTTTTTTTTCAAATGAAAGGATGTCCTTAGGTAACTTATTCACATCCAGGAAAGCCCTCAGTAAATACATTGAAGATAACATCTCAAAGCTATGAAAAATATTTTTCTGAGATGTAAACCAAACAGGGGTAATTGGAGTGAGATTTAGAAGAAACTGCAATGACACTGTATAATAAGAATAATAATGTTTCATTATAAAAATAAACTAAGAAAATTACTTCTCAAGCATTGACTAATTTATTAATTATTTTTAAACACTTTTAATTTAATGTATTACTTTTTCTAATGCATTGTTTCAACTAAAGCTGTGTGCGATGTGTTTTTTCTCAATTAGGCTCTCGATTTCAAATGCCTATTCTACATTTAAACAAAATAGTCTGCAGGGTTTCATAGACAACCATAAGATCTCTATAGTCTTTACATTTTTTTTCTACGCTGGCTTTCCACACATTGGCACTAAAATAAATCTTACATTTAGGCTTCTTAAAAAAAAACCATACTAGCATCATTCATCTTAAAAATCTGTTGTATAATAATGTTGTTTTTACACCAAGTACACTAATGAACTATAGAAAACGACTTCTCAAGCACTGATTAATGTAATAATTACAGTATTTCAAATACTTTTAATTGATTAATTATTTTTCCTAATACATGGTTTAATCTAAAGCTGGTTGTGCTAATATAATACTTAATGAAACTCAGATAAAGTTAACGAACAATAACATTTGTATTTAACTATTATTTGCAAAGATTAACAAATACTACATCAACATTCAAAAAGTAGGAAGCACATTTTGATAACGCAATATGCTACCCATCAGATTTTGCTACCAGTGTAAATTTTAATGTGGAGTAGTGTGATATGAAGCTGTAATATCACCCTGACCTAACTAATCCTACCTAAAGAAATGATTACTGCTGTTTGTTCAAACTACCTATTAAAAAAGAGCTGAAACAACAAAATACTTGTAATTTATTAGGCCAATGTGTTTGTTTTATGTTCAGTCTACTTAAATTGTTAAACCAAGTTAAATTAAGTGTTTTGTTTTGGGACCATATGAAGAAACAGTGTTGATCTAACTACCTGGTTAGGGGATTTGTAGTTCCCAGCATGCCTTGTGTGGGATTGAATTAAGAAAGAACTTTTTTGACAATAAAATTCATCTTAGGTGGTTAAAGTTAATATAAAGACTTGTTAGCGTTTAATCTTCACTTTAGTTTGAAGATTTAGAAGATGTTCATGTAATGCTTTGAGTTTTGAGATTTCCACCTTGCAGAAGCACCCATGCTTAGGGTGTTGGCAGCTTGATTAGTACAACTCAATTTCATTTAAATGTGCAAATAGTTTAAGTTGGTGCTAAACAGATTTAATGTAAATCCTGCCCTCGATTAAGCTGAGGTCATCCAATGACTTATTTTTTGAGTGAACAGTGTTGGTAGCGTAATCTGACTAATGTATTTTCTGACGTGATTGGGTTTTTCTGTTAATCTTATCTGTTTTTTGTTTTTTTACATTTTATTAAAACTTTTATTTTGCCTTGATAGAAAAAAATCATATCCCTAATGTTCAATAATCTACATTAACTCTGAATGAAAACCGAATTGCGCCATTTTTCCTCAATACAGAAATCCTGAAAAGCCTGTGATTATGGGGAGAGATTGGAAAAGCTCTTATTCTGAATCACAGGGGGAAGATTTGTTAAATATGCAAACAAATAGGGAAAAAAAGAAAAAAACAGTATAATACAAACACGCTGGTCTCGGCTTTTCCTACGCAAACACCACTTTGATATCCTTACATAACAGGCTCTCAAACAACACCAACAATAAGCTGTTAGTATTCTACGTGGGATTTGTCTGAATCACACTCATTTTGTGCTTGTGAAGAAGATAAAAAGGTTTGATTCCTAATGTTTTGGACTGAAAACAGCCGCTTGTTTCTCATAGTCAATATAAAAAGCATATTTAGACGCTTCAAACGATCAATATGACTGAAATATCTCTTTGAGCTCACGTTTCTAAGTGCCTTATAATTTGATTGTTTGAAAATAAGTAAACACTGAAATAATGAGACGTGAAAGCAAATACAGCACATCTGTTCCTCAGGTAAGTAACACGTGGGTTTTTCCAAAGAGCGGGAACATCTCAAGAATTATGTGTTCATAACCTACAGCTTAAGGTATTCAGTTGCTATAAGGTAGAAAAAAGTCGTACTTGCCTGAGGGAAATGTACTTCAAACTTCTTTAAATTTCTACAAAGAAATAGGGCACGGAGTAAAAGGACACCTGTTTCTAATATTCCACATGCTGGACGACGATGAAAGAGCTCAACATTTTTCGGGACAGTGCTGACCTCTAGTGGAAGACTAAGGTCAATGCATTGCCGGTTAAACCCTGGCTGAGTCTTCACAGCTGAATAAATGAAAATCGGTTTTATTTCTTTTTTGTTGTCGTTCAAAATCGTTTTTAAGTAGGATTTACGAAGAATACTGTATAGTAACATAGCTTTATAACCGGATGCATACACTTTACAATTTAATCTACCTCTAATGTCTGTTTTACTTGAAGACAACCATAAATAGGGCCTATAGCCTAACACATTATATAAATAAAATTTGAAATATAATTCTGCCACAGAAAAACATCTTGGGTTTTTAATATGCTGTACACTACCTGACAAAAGTCTTGTCGCCTTTTAGGAACAACAAATAATAACTTGACTTCTAGTTGATCAGTTTGCATCAAGTGGCTTAAATGAAAGGTAAGGGCCTCTAGATCCCTCTAATTTTACAAAAACAAAATATGATCATGACTTGTTTTTAATGATTTAATTAGGACAGTAAGGTCTGACTTTGCTTAGACAACAGTCTTGTCACTTAACAGAAATAATGTACAGTAAAGGATATAAAGTCATGGTGCAGTGGAAAAATAATTTAATGTTTATGACTGCCATGAGCTTGGAGGACTGCACCCATACATCTCTGCACTGACTCAAATAACTTATTAATAAAGTCATCTGGAATGGCAAAAAAAGCGTTCTTACAGGACTCTCAGAGTTCATCAAAAATCTTCGGAATCATCTTCAATCCCTCCACCTTCATCTTACCCTAGACATGCTCAATAATGTTAATTTCTGGGGATTGGGCTGGCCACTTTTGAAGCATTTTGACCTTCTTTGCTGTCAGGAACTTTGATGTGGAGCTGAAGTATGAGAAGGAGTGCTATCCTGCTGAAGAATTTGTCCTCTCCTATGGTTTGTAATGTAACGGGCAGAACAATTGTCTTGATACCTCAGGCTGTTGATGTTACCAACAACTCTGCAGATCTCTCGCACGCCCACATACTGAATGTATCCCCAAACCATGATTTTTTTTTCACTAAACCTGACTGATTTCTGTGAGAATCTTGGGTCCATGTAGGTTCCATTAGGTTCTTCTGCAGTATTTGTGATGATTGGGATGCAGTTCAACAGATTATTCATTAGAAAAAAAATCTTCTGCCACTTTTCCAAATAGTCAACTAGAAGTCAAGTTATTATTTGTTACTCTTACAACTGGCATTGACAACAAGAGTTTTGTCAGGTAGTGTATATCTACAGTACAGAAAGATATTTGCACAGCCTTAAGTTTGTAAAAGATATGGTTATAGTATACATGTGGATTTAAATGAGATAAAATGTTGATATAATGAAATAAAAAAAAAAATTAACTAGCATCTGCACCTCCCTCTCTCCTCTCTTTATATGTGAACTATTTATTTATCTGATGAATGTATAAAATTACATTAATTAAACTTTTAAAAAGTGTTATTTTCAAATACTGATATAGTAAAAAGTAGGGCTGCACTATATTGGAAAAATCTGACATTGCGATATTTTGTTTTGCTGCAATTTATATTGCAATACATATATAATTAACCAGATAGCTTGAATAGCTCTATTTAAAAAGCAAATTCAATTTGTTTAGCACCAAGTTAATAAAAAAAAACTATTAATAAACTCTAACATAGACAAAATCATTTTATTTAAAATCATTTCCAGACCACAGAATATTTTCTTTATTTCATAACCTGGATAATATCTATTACACTATACAATATTCTACCCCTTAGAACTTCGAACATAATATACTGCAGTAAGTACAAGAAACATGTCCCAAAGAAAATTATAATATTGAATTATGTTGTAAAGTAAAATGGGATACACTTTGTGTCCTTGTTATAGTGTTATTACTGCATTACGGTATAATGTTACAACATGTATCATATTAGGGCTAAATGTTAGAAGTTGTTATGCACAATTTACTGTTATTAGTGTACGCATGTGTGCTGTGTGTGTGTAATTTTCTAATATGCTTGTTACAGTGTTATAACTGTATGATACAAGTTTAAATAAAGCTTCTCATTGTTTTACTTTGAGCTTATTACAGTGCAGCTACTGCGTTACTTTACAGTTATTACAACATTGTATAGAGTTATTGTTCATTCAAGGACACTATAAAATGAAGTGGTTACATTATTATAAAATGTGTTTGTTGCAGTGTAATTACCGTGTTATGATACAGTAACAACATGTTACTAATGCAGGGTTAGTGTTCAGATGCTTGTAGTTATACAAATGCATGTAGCCAAGGATTTTTTACAGTGTATTTTAAGAAAACGTACAATGCAACAATGTAAAGTTGGGTTACATTATTTTACAGTGTGCTTGTTACAGTGTAATGACTTATAGGGTTAATCCTACTCTAATATATCTGTCCTAAAAAGGTCTCTCTGTAACACACATAATAGATTCACTAGGTGGCAGTATCCGTTAGTCTAAAAATTATTTGTACCATGCAGCCCAAACATTTGATAAAACTCGCTTAAATATACGTTTCTCTTGGTGGTGAAAAATTAAATACAAAAAATGTTGTGTCTAGTGATGGTGCATGTTTGACAGCACTGATAGAGTCCTGAACTGGAGGTCTCCGTGTGCAGGGTTAACAGCCGGTGCAGGCCACGTTGGCACAGATCTCACAGGGGTCTATAGGACTGATGATTCTCACTGTTGACAAAACGTAAAAAGGTCAGTCTCTGCCACCTAATGACTGTATTATGTTTGCTGATAATAATGCGACGTAACACGTCTGAAACGTCTGGAGTGCTCTCACATTCAGCAAATAAAACTGTCTAGTGTTTAAGATGGCAATAAAATATACGGCCCATTACAGAGAGGCCATGTTTACAAAGAGACAATTACACATGCGGCAAGATCACTGTCTGCCTCCCTAAAGTACATTTTTACTGCTCAGAGCTCGAACTTTCACAGCTTATAGCAATTACTAGAGTTTATATTTTATTTAGATAGAGGTAATATTTTACACTCACAAAATGCCATTTGTTATTTATTCAAACCCCTTATTAAAATGAGCTGAGTTGGCGCCAGTGGTTTAGTGGTTAGTGTGTCGACACATGCACTCTCGTGCTCACGGTGGCCTGAGTTCGATTCTGGCTTGTGGTCTTTAGCTGATCCTTTCCCCCCTCTCTGCTCCCAATGCTTTCCTGTCAATTTTCTCTACTTTCCTATCTATGTAAAGGCGAACACCCCGAAAATAGATGGGCTGAAATAAAACAATTCTTGAGGTAATTTGGGGGACAAATGAATTGTTTTATGTTCAATCTACTTAAATTTGGAAAAACTATTAAGTTAACTTAAAGTACACCTATGATGAAAATATCTTTTGGAAGCAGTTTGAACAGAAGTATTTGTAAGTATAGTGTGTCCACAGTCATATTGCAGTGATTTAAAAACAATAACTCTCTTTTTTAAATTTCCTGACATTGAAATAGGATCCAGATCTCTTAATTTTGAGGCCCACCTTAATGTGATGTAGGAGTACGGTTTCCCCGCCCACCAAATTGATTGACAGTCGCGTATTAAAATGTCTCCGTAGTAACGCATGTAAACAGAACAAGACCGGATGTGCACAAAGTAACTAAGATTAAAATGTCTGTTCTGCTTTCTGTGATCATAAATCATCATGTGATCAATAATGAGCAAGCATGTTTGTAATGAATTACAGCGATTTTACCGTCTTTATCACCACAGCTCATGTCAGTACAATTAGGCTATAAAAGAAGACACTTCAATCCTGGTTTATGGATGTTAAATCTGGTTTATTTTGTACATTAACATAAAGGATATCCACACAGCAGTGGATATTAAAAGGTATCCTGTCACAAACAGTGCAAAGTTAAACACGCGTGCTGTGTGTGTGCGTGTGTGTGTGTATGTGAACTTTGTAACAACATTGTGTGTGTGTCATCGAAAGGCTTGAATAAACTCCACAACTAATACATCAAATATTCATTGGGAAATTTCTTACTGTAGTATTTCTCACAAAGGCTATATGAGATCTGCTTCCTTCATGTCTGTCATAGTGCTGTTTATCAGACGCAGCCGGAGATTGAGGCCAACTCTGACAGGCACTTGGGAACGGTGGGAGGGAGAACTAGCATTAAAGGCACAGGCAACAAAAACAGCTACATTGTGTTCAGAGCAGAAAACTCTAATATTCTGAAAGGGATAATACATAATTTGATGGGCATTATGAGCTGAAACTTTACAGACACACTCTGGAGACACAAAAGATGCATCTTCAATTTTGAAAAATGGGTAAAATAGGTGCCCTTTAATTCCTTCATGTTGTCCTCACACAAAACGACTTTTTACAGTTTATTAGAACTTTAACCTGACACTAGTTTATTTTAATACATAACAATGGAGAAGAAACTGAATTTGCTGTGATATAACACGTATACAAAGCTAACATGTTTAACTCAATTTGATTACAGAAAATTAAAAATAAAAATTAAAAAGAATTAAAAACTGCCATAAACTGTAAAACCATTTTGGCTTCATTAAAGAATCTTTTAATAAAGATATCTTAGAACCATTTAATTCTTGGTGTGAAAAACGTTTGCATGCAGTGCTTAATTTGTAAATTGCGAGGTTTCGGAACAAATTGGGTTAACGGAACTGACATGTAGCCAGAGGAGGGAGAGGTAACAAAGCATTGGCGCAATCAAATTGAAATTGTTTAACTGAATTACAGCTTGCATTAGTAGTGTTTATAGTGTGCATGTTTTGTAAAAACTATCATTTGTTTTCATTTTATTTAAATAATTCTTTATAAAACGTTTTCTTCTATAAATCTATTTTAAAATGTATTTAAATTTATGCAAAGTAAACTACAAGGACACACTGTCTGTCACATAAACAAGACGGGTGCATCTTTGCCCATCCTCTTTTTTATATTTTATTTTATAATAATTTTTGTTTGTTTGTTTGTTTTTGTTTCTAAAATACATATTAAATTAGTTTGAATGATTGTTTCATCTTTTGTTTTGCCAACAGGTCAAATTGAACCCTTGATTTCATCTATAGCCTATAATTATAGCCTGTTTTGTTTTAGATGTTGTCCTCTGTTTAAAACAATCTTAAAAATCTGTCTTTACGCCATTGATATACATTTCAAGTTAAGCACAGATTTTTAAGGATCCTTTTATAGCCATTTTAAATATGAAGTTAAGTTTAAATTTATTGACATCATCATCATTATTTGACATCATTAGGTTTATGCAAGTTATTGAAGTCAGCAGGTCTCAAGTCTGAGTAAACAGCCAAATGCATAAAATATTAGGATTTTTACTTGAGTCAAACAGCCCATAACAACTAAAAACAGATGTTTTATGTCCTTTGGTGATACATGTGCACAACAACAGCATTTTGTGGGCCTAAGAGCATGTTTTTGAAAATTAAATCCATATCTTCTCCTTGTAAACACAATTTTGGTTCAACGTGCCCATGCATATTACATGTTCAATCTATGAGTGACTTCCACCAACTTCCAGTGACTTCTATGCAAAGGTATCCTAAGACTAGAGAAATATGATCAGCAATAATATATTTTTTTATCCAGGTCTAATATAGCGGATATGTTATGGCGGTTGCAGCATTGCAGTTAAGGTGATTACACCCCAGCATTGTCTGTCTGCTGCCAATGGGGAAAACTAATGCGTGCCTGGAAGACTGACAGGGAAATCAGGCTGCCCTTTGAAGCACGGTGAGAAAAACAATAAAAGTTCAAAAGAATTTTTGTGTGTGCATCAAACATGCCTACAGGAAATCACATGCTTGTTGAACTTAACTGGAGGAACACACTTTTGAGCTTCTGAAGAGGCAAAGCAAGTGTTTTTGGTGCTCAGAATTTAATAACAAAGTCATGAGCTGATCGAAGTTCCTGAAACAGCACACTTTTTTTTAACTCATCATAGTACATGGCATCTGAGTGCACTAAAGTGAATGAAAATGATTGAGCTGATGCACTGTTTCACCCGCATCCTGTTTGACTTTATAAATTGTGTTCTTTGTTCATTTGTCATGTTTCTTTTATTATGCGAAATCCAAAAAAATAAAAACACCTAGTTGCCATGGCATTTAATATTTGCAGTATATACTGGTGTTGATTTCTGTTTATGTAAGTCTCCAATGCAAGGCTACATTTCTTTGATAAAAAAAGGAAAACAGTATAGACTGATAAACTCTTAAAATGACATGTTCTGAAATACAATTCTGTCAGTGATGCCACAGAACAACCATTTCAGAGTTTTTTTTTTGGTTGCTTTATTATTTCCAAAAATCAAGTGTGTTATTAAACTGTTAGGAACCATATTTTATCCATAACCTACAGAAGATAAAAATTATTTAATAGTTACACTAAAACAACATGCACATTAAAAGCAACCCCTGGAGTGTTTACATTATATTAAGGACACAGCAATAGCGTCAGTTGCAGCAGATTAATTTCAGAGCATCATGGTAAACTTTGACAACCTCACATAACTCGCATACATTACATTTTTTGTTGTGTTTTTAAAGATTTTTAAAAATCATACTGAACATGGAGGATGAATTCTCCAAAATTAAACCAAGTGCAGTAAACATTGCAGTAAACATTGTGCCTATCAGTCTCATTAGATGAGGTTGATATTAAAGTAAACAAATAAATAAATTACAAAATAAAATTATATGGTTGTTAGACTGTTTTGTGTTGTTAATATGCTTGTGTTTATATAGGCCTATTGGTGTGTGTGAACTGTTGTGGGCAAAGTTTGTATGTTTATAACCACCTCCGAGATGGTGGTGTTATTGTGTACTGGAATTGTTATTTTGGGGGGGGTCGCGAGCTGAAAAGTTTAGGAACCCCTGATATACTTTTTATATCTACAAGAAGATGTTTGCGCTGCCATAAGTTTGTAAAAGATACAGTTTTTGGTATATATGTGGATATAAATGAAATTAAATGTTTATAATGAAATCATAAAATCTTCTCTGTGGCAGACTCTTCACCCTACCTCTCTTGCTTAGATAGACAAATACACACACAACAATAAAAAAACCTGTCTTGGTGAAGATCATTATAAACACAGTTGGTTACGATATACTGTAAGACAGGGTTTCCCAAACTTTTCAGCCAGCAACCCTTAAAATAGCAATGCCAGTAACTCGTGACCCCCAAATTCCTCTTAGGTAGTTATACATGTGCAAGCGTTGCTCATACAACAATAGGTCTATATAAACACAAGCAACAGTCCAACAACCATATCATTTTTATAGTCATGTATTAATTTGTTTAATTTAATATTAACCTCAACTAAAGAGACTGGTGGGCACAATGTTTTCAGCACAAGTCTATTCTTGGTTTAATTTTGGAGACCACTAATCAGAGATCATTCTCAATATTCAGTTGTGGCCTGTATTTATTTCTATTGCATTTGATTGTCATAAAGGTGTCAGAAAGTTTAGCCTGGTGCTATAAATCCATCTGTTGCAGCTGACACTATTGCTGTGTTGTTAATCTAACATAAACACAATGATCCTATGAAAAAATAATTGAAAAACTGATAGCTTTTCATTTGCATGTTGTTGTTTTTTACTTTTAAAAACGACTATTTTTATCTTCTGTGGGTTACGGTTAAAATATTGTAATTCTAATAGTTTATTAAAATTTATTTGACTTATTTAAATCTCCAAGCGACCCCCTGTCATTGTCTTGCGACCCCTTGAGAACCACTGAATTAAGTGAACATAAACAGATGAGAAAGACATGTGGGTCAATATTGGATCTGTGCATTAGCTCATAAAAAACCTTTCAGCAAAGAGTTCTTAAATTAATTGTATGTTTCTTGGTGTGAAACATGTTTCAATAAAAAAAGAACGTAAGAACCTTTTTTTTATTTTTACTTTAAAGAACCTTTTCTGTAATGCAAAGTTTCTATGAATGTTCAAGGTTCTTCATGGGCCCGCCACTGCCAGTATTTTTTGTTTAGGATTTTAATGTAAAATATTACTATAATTTCAGATTTTAGACACTCTACACTGTAAAACAGTTTCCTTAAAAGCAACAAGTTGACTTTACTTTAGTAAAGTGAGTAAACTGATTGCAACTTTGAACAGTCAAGTTGATTTTACTTGTTTTTTATAAGTATAAGCATAATACATTTACTTAGTAATTTTAAGGCAATGAATTTACACATTTTTAAGCAAACAAATCATTTTTTAAAGAGCAGAAACCATTTTAATTTGCTCACATTTTGTTTCAGAAACATTCCAAGCAAAACATTTTACTGTATGTGTCATCATTTTTTATGATTCAATATTACATTCATTAATAAATCGTTCAAAAGAACAGGTTATTTTTCTGTGCTACATAAACAAAATTTGATCAATTTTATTTACCCTTTTTTGAAAAAAAAAATTAGATTCTATCAAAAATAAATGATTAAAAAAACATTTTAATTGTAATGTTACTGCAATGTTAAAGGGTCACGAAACACCAAAACACATTTTTTGAGCTGTTGACAGTCGTATATGTGTCCCACACTGCTAAAAACACTATTAAGACACCTATATTTCACTAAAAAGTGTAAATTGGTTGTTTTTGCATTATTTCAACCAAATTCGTACTTCCTGCTTGAAACGAATTTTTAAAGCTGCGTCACGGCCATGATAGCGTGTATTCCAGCGTGCAGACTGGGTGTCTGTGCCAGAGTGAGTCTTATTACGTCTTACAGTGTGTTGCATTAATGCATGAGTAAGGCTTGGTTCAAACCAATCAGCGCGCTCTACTGTGCAATTTAATTAATATTCATTACTGTTTACACGACATAGACGCCACGTTGTGTTGGCAAAACAAGCGTGAAGTGTTGCTTTTATAGTTTGCTGCCGTTAAGTTTCGTTTTCTTTTTCTCTCTGTGAGAGCTCAGACTCACGTGTGGATTAACAGTGTACGCGACGCTCGACAACAATAACTTACGTGTCTAAGGAGGATTATTGTTTACCTGAGAGCTGTTCTCATCTGCAAACACTGAGATCGGATTCGCTTGTAGTATTTCTCTTCATAAAGACGCGGCTCTAGTTGCTGGTGATTGTCCTGTCTCTACAGATTTGGTAAGTGAGCGACCAGTGCTCTTTGTTTATTCAGTTTGTTCGTATCGAACTAAGTTAACTATTGCACCGTAACATGTTAGGACCACAACCAAACTTTAACCTCGTGTAGGGTTTTTACTGCATTTAGTGACCGGAATAACACGCGCGGCTTTCTGACGCTACCTGCCGTGTGCATCTAAGTTTCCGGAAAATGCTGAGGTTTTTTTTTCTCTCATTCGCCGTGCGGTATCAAACATTGCATCAAATATCTCGTTTGTCGCGAGGGGCATGAATGAATTCCCTGAATGAAAGAGCCAAACTGCAGTTAAAGTCCACCATTTAATAATTTGGCAAATAATTCCACTACAGATGTCCATGTAGGTTAAACACCATCACTTTCTACTGTGTGTGAGTATTTTGACTGAAACTTGCGCGTGCCCAAATAGACACTCCCACACCCTCCCACTTTAGTTCCTCCGACACTCCCCCCTAAACAGAGCTGGACACGCCCACTTTTCTGACTTTTTCCAAAGTAGAGGTGTAAAAACACCCTGCTGAAACGAGGGGGTTTCATGGCCCTTTAAGCTTCAAGATTATATCTGAAATCTTAATAGGACTTTGTTTTAGAGTTGTGTTTTGCAAGTATGTACTATGTGAAAGGGGAAATAACTATATAGTATCACCTTAACCCCTGTAGTTACCTTGTATAACCAAGTACACTCCAAGTACCAGTTAAATATATGTACTGTACAACTAAATGCAACTAGGTTTCTCAAGATTTACCCAGATTTTGGAAGACTTGATTGACGTTATGTTTTCCACACAGCTCTCTGAACTCTCGTGGCAGGTCAGGGTCGGCACACAGGGACTCTGCGTTGCCGTAGGTCTGTGACGGGTTTGTGCTGGTGTCAAACTCCATAAGCTTTTTCAGGGTCTTCACTGCCTCCAGGGAGAAACTGTACCCGCTGTCCTATAAAACAGACATCCAGGAAGAAGACAAGACGTGAATTATTGTCACACATTGCAGAGGAATCCACTCCCCTCCCCACCCGCTCCCCATTTGACAGTCATAAAACATGCTTTTTGTACTTATTTAAACTGACAGACATTTGTATGCGGAAAGGGTTTCTTTTAAATGAATGTACTGTCAGTGAAGAGCAATCATTAGCTTCCATTTACATTGATTCATATCAAAAGTCTGAATAATACAGCAAGCCAGATCAAACTACATCAACAAAAATGTAATCAATGTCAGTTTCAATTAGAGAAATCTGACAAATGTACTCTGAAAGTAAATTATATTCCTCTGTAAATAATACAACTCTGTAAATAATAATTATGACCTTGTCATACCTAAAAGATATTTGGAAATTGTAGATATTTATATGAGGTATTTCTGAATTTTGTTATATTTTCTATTTTTACAGAACATTTTACAAATCTAAAGAATCATCTTTGCACTATAAAGAACATTTAAGCTTCTATGATTTCAAAATATTCCCATTAAAACACATATAATGTCAATGGCAGAAAAGCACCAACCTTTTCTGTTAAAATTAACCTGATAAACATTTTATTGATTGATATTGATTGATTAGTTTACTGTACATTTCAAAAGAAAACAGAATTAAAAAAACTTCCACTTTTGCCAAGCACACAAACACCAAACACAAAAGATTGCACCGCCACATTCTCACTGCCTTGACAATGGAGTCAATATTATCTTTCCCCAAACAACCGCCCAATCCCATCCAGCCTCACGAAATGAGAGCGATTTGTGAGAATGGACCAATTCTGACTCACCGAAACTCGCACAACACATTGTGAAATCTGAAGGACGCTTATTGTCAGAAGGATTACCAGCGCTCTCATTTTCAGCCTCAAAAGTTTGTCTCTTCATGAAGGAAAAGCTGTTCAAAGTGAATTCAGATCTTCATCGAGTCAAGCTTTATAACCTGGGCTTATTGTGATAATCGTTAACTAAGTAACCTATTAAGTGCTAGTGGTCGTATACAACCTGTCGTTTACATTTTACCATCTCTTCGATAAAAAAGAGGTTGTACGTGTTTTGTCTATAGATGAATCATATATAGGCTCCGTCAGTAGTGATAAACGGTGTACTGGTTAATCTCGTAAATCTGTCTGTTATGATCACATACAGGACATAGATGTCAGCTGGCTGGCTGGCAAACTGGGATTTAGGAGTTTGATTGTGGACAAGGTCATTCCACTGTGAACTATATAGGGTTTGGAACATACAGTGCTATGGACAAATACTATATTAGTTCTGTAGTGTTGGTGGATCTGAGTTTTCGTAAACAGTGTTGGGGAACCTAAAATGTTTACTAAAAGAAAGAAAAAGCTAGTAAATATCACAAACAGACAAAAAGTTTGATGCTGAGACAGTGAAGTAGTGTTTTCTGTAGATATGGTTAACACAGGCTCATTGGGAAAATGTGCCCAGGGATAATTTTCTGAGAACTGAGAAATATATGTGTGACACCCCAAATATTGGTTTGCCACAATTGAGGATATTAATGATATGCATGTGTAAATGCATAAAGGGAATGGTGGTTCCGCCAGAGCGATAGAGGGCGCTAAGAGAGCACAGTGTGTGATTTAGCCTTTTCTGGACTGCTCGCGATAGCCCAGTAACATGGAGAGCTGATCACACGCATATATTTGTCTTGTGTTTATTCCACCATTTAACAGGTTAGTTGACTGTTCTAAGTGTCAATCTGTATTGATATGGAAAGTATACATGTTTGTGCATATTAAGTCTTTGGAAAAGGTTTGTGTTTGATTACATTTACATGTTTAATGAGGGTTTAAAATCGCAATGTTTACCCGCGATTTAAGGGGATTTATATCTACTCAAATAGTTTAATAAAGGTGAATATGCTTGTATATACATGTATTTCAGTTCTAATAATGTTTATTATGCTTTAAAAAGTGCATGTGAGTGATCTATATGGGCAAAACATTCAGAGAATGTCATGTTTAATGCATTTTTGGTACAGATAAAAGCCAATTAAGTTTATTTGATTCATATGACACTAAATAGCATGTGAATACACAGATGTACTACACAGCTATTGGCTGATGAATATATTTGTCAAAGAAATGCTGTTTATTTACAAGAAGGAGGCTGAAACAGTCAATATGTATGAACAGTAAATGCTATAGCAATTTATTTTAGATATTGCAAGTGTTGCCATTTAAATTTGTTTGATGTGAACATGTTGAGAAAAATAAAGATAGCCCAGTAACATGGAGAGCTGATCACACGCATATATTTGTCTTGTGTTTATTCCACCATTTAACAGATTGCTGGGATCGCTAAACTGTCAGCTGATACAGGAGTCCTGGACCCGCTACAGTTCTTGGGGGCTCGTCCGGGATCAGCGCCACCTGCTGGACGAGTGGAGTTTATCCCAAAGAATCCGAAGACCAGCAGCTGGGGATTCTGAATTGGATTTCCTGCTGTAGTTTGGAAGGTGCTAACAGTGGAGAAAAAGTTAGTACTATGGCAAACGAGAGAAGAAATCTGGTGAGAGAGATCAGGAAAGAGCTCTGTGAACTTTCTGCTGATGAACTCTTCCTTATTGCTAAAGACATTGAACAAATAGACAAAAGGGCCGACTCGCAAGAGTTATTAGAGGATGAAGAGGGATGTTTTGATTATGTTAGTGGGTTTTTGTGCTGTAAGCGTCTAATGGGGGAGGAAGATGAGGGAATAGGTGTGCTACTGGACTTAAGAGACAAGGTTTTACAGATTTCTCAGTCTAAACAAATAGCAGCACAGGAAAATAAAACACATGACCCAAGTAAAGGGAGAGCCCAGGGTCATATTGATCACACAACACCTGATGCAAACACAAGTACCAGTCACACACACACAAACATGGTAGACACTGAGTATCAGCAGATGTTGAAGATGTATGAGGAGCTTGGAGCAAAAATTCAAGCTACGAATCCCCATGCCCTGCCCCCACGAGTCAGCCCTCTCACACTTCCCTTTCCAACTTATCCTACCTTACACAGCGAGGGAGACCAGATAAGCAGGAGGGAACTACCATTTTTCTCACGGAGAGAGTTTAAAGTTCATGGAGGCCAGATTGGTGACTCTACTTCTGAGATTAGTTTCAACAGCTTGTGCCGACAAATTGAGGAGGGTCTGCATGAACAACAGTTTCCGATTCCAGATCACCCTGCCACAAATATACAGTCAGTGTTGGTTCATGGAATAATAGGAATAGTTCTGCAAGGAGACCACAGCCAAGACAACCTGAGCACTCAGAGGAGAGAATAGTCCAGTTTGTCGGAAAGAAGTGTCTACTGGATGGAGAAATTGGAGATAAACAAGTAAGCATGCTCCTCGACACTGGAGCACAAGTAAGCATTATAGATCAAAGCTGGAGGGAAAAATACTTACCCACACATGAGGTTCACCCCTTATCTGAAATAGTGGGGCCCAGTGCTGGTCTGGAGGTGTTTGCTATCAATGGAGAAGTAATCCCATTTAGTGGATGGGTTGAGGCCACAGTAAGTTTGCCTGGACAAGACGGGACTCGTTACTCTATCCAGGTGCCCTTTTTAGTCAGTCAACTACAATTAGAAAGGCCTCTTTTGGGATTTAATGTGATTGCGGAGTTGATTGCAGGACCTATAGATAGTACAAACATCCTCACTACCTTACACTCTCTCATGAGTAGCACTGAAGGTAACCAAGATGACCTGGTTAAAGTGTCCGTTGGCTTCATTAGTGCACATAAAGTACATGCAGACACAGCATGGGTGAGAGTAGGGCCGCAAAGTGTCACCATTCAGCCAGGTCAGGTTGCTAATGTAAAATGTAGAGTACCTCCCAACTTCACCACTTCAGACACGGGAGTACTGTTTGAGCCAAGTGAAGACACCCCACATCTATCACATCTGGATCTTGGAGGAGGACTGGTGGAAATTAACAAAAGTGGACGGTCATATATAAGAGTTCCAGTTGGAAATCACACTAAGCATGAGGTGACCATTCCAAAAAGAGCTATACTTGGAGAAATAGCAGCCATTGCTAAGATTATCCAGACAGAGCAAGAGGACCTAAACAACCCACAGAAAAGTACCTCACCACTACCCATCTTGCCAGAGGAAAGTGATACACCATGGCATCCCCCTGTGGACCTTACTCACCTAAAATCAAGTGAACAAGCCATTGTGAGACAACTACTTTATGAAGAGTCAGCTGTGTTTGCTCATAACGAAACTGACATTGGGAACATCCCCAGCCTACAGATGACTTTGAGCTTAAAGGATGATATTCCAGTGCAGAAGGCTTATACTTCCATACCCAAACCACTTTTAAAAGAGGTAAAAGAGTATATACAAGAATTGCTGGCCAAGGGCTGGATAGTAAAATCTCGTTCACCCTATGCTGCTCCGGTAGTATGTGTCCGCAAGAGAGACGGGACATTACGTTTATGTATTGACTACCGGCAGCTCAATAAGAAAACTGTTCCAGATCGTCATCCTCTGCCAAGGATCCAGGACCTCATGAACACCTTGGGTGGTTACCGCTGGTTCTCCATACTTGACCAGGGAAAGGCATATCACCAGGGGTTTATGGCAGAAGGGTCGAGACATTTGACAGCATTTGTGACTCCTTGGGGCCTCTTCGAATGGGTAAGGATACCCTTTGGTCTGTCCAATGCCCCAGCCGCTTTTCAGCGGAGTATGGAAGACATGTTAGAGTCCATCCGTGATGAGTGTTGCCTGCCCTACCTGGACGATGTGCTCTGCTTTGCTAAATCCTTTGAAGAGCATGTAAAGAAATTGCGGGTTGTGTTCAGGGCCCTCCGGCATCATGGAGTTAAGCTGCGTCCAGCTAAGTGCGAGCTGTTCAAACATGAAGTCCGGTATTTGGGTCGTCTTGTGTCAGCAGATGGGGTAAGAGTTGACCCCAAAGATCTGGAGGCTGTGAGGGTACTTCGTGACAAAGTTCCCCAAAACGTTGGAGAAGTTCGTCGTTTGGTGGGCTTCCTGAGCTACTACAGAACCTACATCCAGGACTTTGCCAGGTTAGCTAAACCAATTTATGAGCTTCTTCAGGCACACACAGCTGGAGCTGCATCACAAGAAGGACGGAGAAAGGAAAAGAAAAGGGGTCTACAGCTGCCCTCTCGAAATCCTATAGTGTGGGAAGACAAACACCAACAGAGTCTGGACAAATTGATTGACATGCTTACCAACCCGCCCGTGCTGGCATACCCCAACTTTGATGCACCGTTTGTACTACACACCGATGCTTCAGAGCAAGGATTGGGGGCGGTGCTTTATCAGAGACAAGAGGGTAAATTACGGGTCATTGCGTATGGCTCAAGGACATTGTCGCCAGCTGAGAAGAATTATAGACTCCATTCCGGTAAGCTGGAATTTTTCGCACTCAAGTGGGCAGTGTGCGAAAAGTTTCGCGACTACCTTTTCTATGCCCCGTATTTCACAATATATACGGACAATAATCCTCTCACTTATGTGATGAGTTCTGCAAAGTTGAACGCGTCAGGCTATCGTTGGGTGGGGGAACTTGCAGATTTCCGATTTGAGATAAAATACCGCCCTGGCAAGAGTAACAATGATGCTGACATGTTGTCTCGGTCCCCCTTGGACATGGACCATTACATCAGTGAGTGCACAGAGGGTTTGTCACAAGCGGCCATCCAAACAACCTGGGAGGGTAATTTGATGTGGAAAAACCAAGATGTAGCCTGGGTTGCAGCTCTAAATTTGACAGCTCCCGACATGGTTATCCTCCAGAACCAGTCAATACCAGTCATCAGTCCTGATGAATTGAGTAGAGCACAGCGTGAGGATTTAATGATTGGACCAGTGATGGAATTAAAGGAAGCTGGTAAGACATTGACCCCTGATGTTTGGCGTATGGCAGCTGGTGACACAAAGAAGTTGTTAAGAGAATGGCACAAGCTTGTCCTAGAGAACAACATTATGTATAGGAAGACAATGCAAAGGAGACAGCTTGTACTACCAACAAAGTATCGGCAGATGATCCTTCAACAGCTGCACAATAACATGAGTCATGTTGGAACAGAGAAAGTATTACAGTTGGCTCGAGAGAGGTTCTACTGGCCTGGGATGCGGAAAAGTGTGGAGGAGTATGTGACTCGCCAGTGTCCATGCATCACACAGAAGCACCCAGTGACACATGTGCGTGCACCAATGGGTGGGATCACATCAAGCAACCCCCTGGAATTGGTGTGTATTGATTATTTGCACCTGGAGGCCAGCCGCGGTGGGTACGAACATATCTTGATGGTAATTGACCACTTTACCAGATTTGTGCAGGCATACCCTACCAAGAACAAATCTGGCAAGTCGGCAGCTGAGAAAATATTCAATGATTACATACCTCGTTTTGGATTCCCTGCAAAATTACACCATGACCAAGGGCGTGAGTTTGAAAACTCCCTCTTCCACACTCTGCAAAAGCTCTCTGGTGTTGGTCACTCCAGGACTACTCCATACCACCCCCAGGGTAATCCTGTGGAGAGAATGAACCGAACCTTGCTACAGATGCTGCGCACTCTGACTGAAAAGGATAAACAAAACTGGAAGGAACATCTACCCAAGGTAATCCATGCTTACAATTGCACCAAACATGAGTCGACTGGGTACTCTCCGTTCTACCTCATGTATGGCCGTCACCCACGACTCCCCATTGACTTACTGTTTGGGTTAGCGCAAGACAATGATTTCAACACCCAAAATGAGTATGCTGAACACTGGGCTGATCAGATGGCGGAGGCCTATAAGATTGCAGCACAGAGCAGTAAACAGAGAAGCCTACGTAACAAAGAGTATTATGATCAGAAAGCCAGCTGTATCATCCTAAGACCTGGAGATCGTGTCTTGGTTAGGAATTTGAGTCAGAGTGGCGGCTCAGGAAAGCTGCGTTCTTTTTGGGAACCCACTAATAATGTGGTGAAAGAGCAGTTAGGTGACAACTTTGTGTACAAAGTGCACCCTGAAAGAGATGAACACAAGGTCAGAACACTACACAGAAACCACCTCCTACTCGTAAATGACTTACCAACAGCTGAGAGCCTGGACCCAAGGAAACAGCGAGTCTCTAAAGAAATAAATATTAGTATGGGAAAAAACAAAAATAGAAAGGTTACACCAAGAGACGAGAGAGGGGAGGATGAACAGTCTAACTCTGACGAAGAGGAAGGATACTGTTGGAGGAGGATAAGCAATCCAAAGTATTCAGGATGTGAAAGAAAAAATCTGGAAAGTGAGTTGCCCCAGGAAGAACTGGAAGAGCCTGATATCACAGTGAGGGATGAGATTCCGAGGGCTGTGGGACAATTACCAACTGAAACTGAGGACATAAGGCAGGAGGGTGACCAATCAGAAAACTTGATTTTTGTGGACATTCAAGAAACAGGACAGGACATGGAGTCAGACTGTGAAGGCTCAAAAGAGCAGCAGACCACTGAGGACCAAGGGCAAGAGTCGCATGAGTGTGAACCCTATGAAACAAGTAGACGGTCACTCCGGGAAAGGAGACCTGCTCAAAGAATGACTTACCCATTACTAGGACAGCCTGTATTCCAAAAAATACCTAAAATAAACACAGTAGCTGCCAACACAATACAGCCATTAACATTGATGCACACACCTGTACATACATGGTTAGGCCATATTAGTAGTCCATATCAAGAAATGCTATTTCCAGTTATGGTTCCAAATTATTGAAAGTTATATATGAGAATGAAAAAATATATATAAGGTATTCACCTTCTGTGTGGGGGAGAGTGTGACACCCCAAATATTGGTTTGCCACAATTGAGGATATTAATGATATGCATGTGTAAATGTATAAAGGGAATGGTGGTTCCGCCAGAGCGATAGAGGGCGCTAAGAGAGCACAGTGTGTGATTTAGCCTTTTCTGGACTGCTCGCGATAGCCCAGTAACATGGAGAGCTGACTGATCACACGCATATATTTGTCCATTCTCTCTGTGTCTTAAGTCTGCCGACATAGGCAGCGAGCCACTGGAACACTGGAAACAACAGTCAGCTGGTAGCAGGAAAAGAAACAGAAATCGTCAAATGCGTTATACCGCCCCAATTCATTAATTTTACAGATGAAATGCAGACACACATACTTCTGTCTACATACTTTGCACACTCCAGAAATGTATACAGGCCTGAGTATTCACAATGATCCTGTGTTGGATGTTTTATGCATTACAAACCAACCCGCTTTTTTCACAGACATGCGCCAGAATAATGTTAGGGTGACTAGAAATGTAAATAGCAGCCTCTGGTGGATTTATGAGAATTGTCACTTATGAGAAAATGTGCTCTAATGACATATTTGAATTTGAAAATTTACATGACGGCCTCTAGTGGATTTGTGAAAGCAAAAACTGCAAAAAAAACGCAGTCCAGAGTACATATATCTTGGTTCTCACAAATGTAGTCCTGGGCACATATTTTTAATACATTTATATTAATGTGAATAATATCAGATTATAATAACATAACAACAGATAAATTTACACTAATTAAAAAAAACATAAAAAACACACCCAAACCCTCCACAGAGGTCAAAATAACATGTTAAAAAGGTTAATGATAATAATATTATTAATAATAATGTGATTATTACATTAATCAGAAAGCTTTTCAATTAGTAAGCCAATATTTGAAATTTGTCTTTTCTGTCAAAGAACAAGTTTTTTTCAATCAGTTAAAAACTATTACCATAAACTGTTACAATAACAAAAAGCTGTTTAAAATTGTTAGTAATTTCTACATAACTGGTATTGCTTCTGTTTGATTACAAACACCAATTATAATTGTTGATTAGTTAAATACACACAGATTTTGTGTTTGGGAAAATGGCATCTCATATTGCAGTTTTAAGCTGAACAAAAATGCAGTCTTTCACTGAAATAAGGAATTATTTGTTCCACAAAACTGTAATTATTTACTTGCTTATTTAATTATTTATTGGTAAAATTAAAGCATGCAGTGCCGATACGGCAATTTCACAAGATAACAGAGTTTATCTGAGAATTATAAAAAAAAATTATTATTATTATTATTATTATTATTATCATCATCATGCCAAATTAAGAATACATTTAAGTTAACAAATAAACATATGTAAAGCCAATTATCTGTCACTATCACCAGCCCTGTAGCCCAAATGAACTACAAATTCCACCATACCTGTATTCTCACACCAACCCAATCTCACGGCAATTCGTAACTTTTTGATTTATTGGCTAATTCGTATAATTTAGTACGGTTTGCTCATCACCCAATGACAGTTGGGGTTAGGGGTGGGGTTGGGTGCCATGTCTCCTTTTTAAAATCGTACATTTTCGTAAGACTGAACTCGTACGAATTCGTACGAATTAGCCACTTAACTGACAAAACGTAAACTACTTAAGTTTCCTCGTGAGATCAGGCTGCTCACACCTGTTCCGATTCACCTTTGATTGCAAACACACTCAGCTGAAGCTGTTCAGGACTAACACATACACATTACTGCTGGGTTTTGTTTAGCGGCATCGTGAACTTTACGATGTGTTTTCCGTTTTAACCCTCACTTTGGTTTCTTTGTTTTACTGTTTATTTCTGTCTACTGCCTGCCTTTCAACCATCCGGCTGTTTATGACTACGACTTTGCCTGCATTTGTTGACCATTGCTTGCCTGACCAATCTTGTTAATAAACATGCATTTAGATCTGCACTTCTTTATCAGCATCCCATCACGTTACATTATTAGTTTGTGAATATTTAATCTGAAAAACTATTTAAAAAATATCAGGACATTCCATTCCATTCCATTCCATTTTTTTCCTTTGTTTTTCTAGACACTGCCTTTTGCATTTGTCTCATTCCAAAAAATACTCATTATGTTGTAGTGAGTCAACGGATCGTTCCAGAACCGAACAAGCCACAGACCATGTTATCCTTAAAAGATTGGTTGGTGCCTACGAGTCTGAGATTGATTTCATTTTCAAAGCAATCCACAGGCACCCAGCAAAAGGCAAATCCACAGGATACCTAGCCAGTCAACATCACAGTTGCGTGTTAATTAACTTTACACCCTAAAACAATAAGAGGCTCTACAATCAAAAACCCACCAAACCAGTTTTTGAGAAGTACCTTTTGGTTCGCTTGTCCTTTGGCGTCTGCAAGGAATACACATTCTCAGGCAGACACAGAAGCGATCAGAAACGCTTCCAAAGTTTAATGGACATTTAAGTAAAACAGTTTATTTGAGTAATGTATGTTTACTTTATGTTTCTGTAGGTTTTTGTGTGTACATGTTCCATGTGTTTAACAAAACTGTTATAGATAGTTCTTGAGTAATAGCCCTCAGTGACAAATGAAATCTACAGAATGTTTGTGAAATACTTTGTTTGGTATCGATTGAAAGCTAGGAACATTTTAAATGCATTGGTTTATATGAAGAAACCATACTATGAAAAGTGTTGACGTTATAAGACTTTATTTTAACCACTATGCTATCAAAGCAGCACCCACACCAGGTGTCAACCCGGCCTCCTAGAGGGCAGAATTGGGGTGTGACTCCACCCCGCACCTTATCTGATTGGACAAGTATTGTGTAGACCCAGCCTCTACCAAAGCCTATAAAACTTTGAACAAAGAAATTTCATCGTCGTCTTTTGCCGGTCATCTTTGCCAGTCGTCACCGCCGTCGCTGCCCGGACGTCGCTCTTCTCGTGCTGTGGCCGTTACATCGCCTCGCCGGAAGCCTCGTTTCATCACGGAGCAGACCGCGACCTTCACTTGCTACCGGCTCGACCCCCGATCTGCTTGTGCAACAACGAGCCATCGGGTCAACACATCCAAACTCTGAAACTCATCATAACTACAGGAACCCAGGAAGGACTTCGAACGCCGCCTCATCCAACATCTGTATCCCTAGCAACCAACTAAGGAAACCCCTCTTCACCGACAAGGGAATTCCATCACGTCACTGAAGTTGCTACGCTGACCAATCAGCTTCGCCGGGATTTCCCTTTGGACTAGTTAAGGAAACCAAAATTACATCAGAATGCAAGTAGCACAAACAAGGTTTCTACCCATTACTGAATCTGGTGTGAATTATGTTTAAGTAGTAAAGAATAGCAAAATTCTCTGCTTTTACAGTTTCTCTCAGGTTACAATGCTAAGAACTTAGCAAAGGCTAGAAGTTGAATCCACTCAGTCAAAACTCTCCTCAAACTGCTTGTGCATGTGTGTATGTATGTGCGTTTGTTTGTTTTACGTAGATTAGTACTTTGTGTTATAGAGTAGCAATAAACTTTTGTTTCGTTTTAAGATCCGTGTTGGTGTGTTGTGTGCTTTATAAGTTAATGCCTCAGCTTCAGATACTGCTACCTTGCTTATTAAATAATTAGATACTGTTTTTATATTGTTATTGTTGGCCACGTAATAATATAATACAGGATTGCTTTACACTAAACGTTCTATTTGCTGGACAAATACTAAAGTTGAGTGTAAGCTTTAAATAATTCTATGTGAATCATGTTCGAATCTTTGATTCGAATCCCCAAAGTTTAAACATGATTTAAACCAAAGAGCTGATTCTTACAATGTCTTTGATTGAAAATGCATTCTTTGTGAATGGTCATAAATGATGCATTCTAGAGTCAAACATTACTTAGTATACTTTATCATCCATAAAAAAATAAAAACATCTCAGTTACACAGAACCTCTGAAAGCCTACACAAATAGTTAAGCATTTAAATCTAGTTTTAAAGCATTAAAATAAGCATTTAAGCTTTGCAAATGAAGGCTTATAGTATATCTTAGTCATAATGTGTTTGTAACCATAAGTATGTTTGAGAAATGGCCATGTGTGATCTAATAATGCATGGCAATAAAACAGAAATCCATCAGATTAATCCTGACAAAAGTGGGCGGCGACATGACAGGAGATTGTATTTGCGTCAATCTTCTGGCAGCAATGCAATAAAACACAAATAAAGACAAGATTGGAAAGAAATTGCATCAGTGCATATTATATTGACACTCCTCACTATTGGCCTTACAGACAACAGACACTTGAGCAGTGATAAACTCCAGAAAGACGTCTTTCAAGATACAATAGGCTCTTTCTGACTTTATATTTCAGACCTGGTGGCCTCTTGACCTTCTTTTAGTTTTAATGCTCTTTCAGAAAGCTCTATCAGTCTTTTACCTGTGATGCCCTTGAAACTAACAATGAAGCATACAAACCATCCTGCCATCATTATGGTAAATGGAGTGTTGTTGAGTCTTGAGCATTTTTTCCCTACATATGTTCATTATATAAGCATGTTACTAATGTGTGTATTTGCTGTAGAGTTTACTATACAAATTATAAGGAAAAACATTCCAGCAAACAGGCATTAAGCATCACAGATGATTAAAGACATTAGTTTCCATCCATCCATTCATCTCTAGCCATCCATCCATCTGTCTATGCATCCCATCCGTCCATCCATCCATCCATCCATCCATCCATCCATCCATCCATCCATCCATCCATCCATCCATCCATCCATCCATCCATCCATCCATCCATCCATCCATCCATCCATCCATCTATTTAAACTTATAAAATATTCCTCCATTGACTTCCATTGAAAAATATTTGCAGATATCTCCAACTGAGTTTTGACTATTCACAATTGTAATTAGAGATATCTCTGAGTTTTTACTAGTCATAATACATTTGGAGATGTCTTTAATTCGTCATATTTAGAGATATTTACAAATATATTTGAAGATATCTCTAATTAATTTACTAATAGTCGAATTACAGTTGTAGATATCTTGAATTGGATTTTTGACGAGTCAAAACTCAGTTAGAGATATCTGCAAATATTTTTCAATGGAAGTCAATGGAGGAATATGACTAGTCATAATATATTTGCAGATATCTCCAATCTGATTTCGTACTAGTACAATTGTAATTGCAGATATCTCTAATTTTCATTCTGACTAGTCGAATTATAATTATGACTAGTCAAAATATAATTAGAGATATCTCTAAATATATTTATGGATAGTCAGAACAAGGTTTAAATGCTAAAACGGCTTGCCATACGCTCTCACTCAGTAGCACAGTGGAGATTTCTATAGTTATATCGTTTCAGTCGTTTGATATGCCGTCAAATATTTTGCCTAACAGTCCTTAGGGATGCGGTGACACGCAGTCAGATATTTCTCCGAACAGATCCGCCACTTTTGGCGCTCATAAACAATCATAAAGCTCTTGTGCTGCAGGAATGAGGAGGTCTGCTGAAGGCGTGCAGCTGGCGTGCTGTGAGGGGTTTGCGTCTTTAATAAACTACGGCAGTTTGCGTTCACTGAACAGTAAGAATGATTAATAAATCCATATCAAACAGTCCCTTAAAAGTCACGTCTCGCTTTCAGTTTCGGGCTTTGGCGCGTTTTGCACTCACACACAAGCGTACCGCGCCAAAGCCCAAGTGTACCGCGCTCAGGCACACCTCTTCCAACCGGGCCAGGGCCGGCCAAGTGAACCGTGCTTGAGCGCGATTCAGCGCACTCACACTTCTCAAACCATCCGGGAAACGGGCCTGGGCACGGTACGGATGGCATAGTGTGAGTAGGCCCTAAATACAGATTAAAGAAGCATCTCTTTTCAATAGCACATAAAACACAAATGCAGAACCCAGCAAATCCTAAAAAGGATTGTTATGCTGCTCTAATCCAGACAACTGGAGCTAGGAACACCTTGTACACCTTTAAACAGCATCTATGCTTATGTTACTCTGTCTGTTTATCATCGTAACAATGTTTACATAATCTTGCATAGTATTTATTTATTCATTCATTCATTCATTCATTCATTCATTCATTCATTCATTCATTCATTCATTCATTCATTCATTCATTCATTCATCCACCCATCCGACTGGAGCCAGAAACACCTTCCAAAAAGACTGTATAATTTTAAGGGCATCCATGCTCATGTTAGTCTGGGTGTTCATCCATTATAAAAAAAAATCTACTCCTACTCCACTACCACACAATTTTCTGAGCACAAACAAGCTACTGTGGATAACTAGCACTTCTTTTATGTATGGTCTCTTCTTGTGGAATCGCAGAATACCTCATCAATTGTAAGTCGCTTTGGACAAAACTAAATTACATAATCTTGGATAAGATACATTTCATTCATTCATTCATTCATTCATTCATTCATTCATTCATTCATTCATTCATTCATTCATTCATTCATTCAGCGCTAGAAACACATTCCATAAACAGTGTTTCTATCTATCTATCTATCTATCTATCTATCTATCTATCTATCTATCTATCTATCTATCTATCTGTCTGTCTGTCTGTCTGTCTGTCTGTCTGTCTGTCTGTCTGTCTGTCTGTCTGTCTGTCTGTCTGTCTGTGTGTCTGTCCGTCCGTCCTTCCGTACGTCCGTTTGTCCATCCGTCCGCCCGCCCGCCCACCCACCCACCCACATACCCACCCACCCACTCATCCATCCATCCATCCATCCATCCATCCATCCATCCATCCATCCATCCATCCATCCATCTATCTATTTATCTAATTTTACTCTATAAACTACTAATGAAATTTCTTCCTAATTTATTGCAAATAGTATTTAAATTAACAAAAGATTCCATGTTTTTAGACATGTTTATATTAAGTTTTGAACAACACATTTTACATCTGCATATAACCTGGGCCTAAATTGCATTTTTTTTTTCTTTTTATTATATCTTATCTCTCCTATGGGCACCAAAACTAATATTAAAAGCCAATACCACTGGTAGCCCATCATAAAATAGGAGTAAACCAGCCATATTTCTTATTCCTTTGAAGATTTCAATACTGTCACCTGAAATTCAAAAATAACTCTTTATTTAGGCCTGTCCATCTTGCAGAGACGTCTTCCCTAATGACCAAAACCATCAAAGCCAAAGAAATGGGCTCTCGGTTCTGTTGCTCACCATTTCACTAGAGCTTTCAAAAGAGGTAAATTGCAGTGCATCAGCAGCCCGCTTCTTTCTTCCTAATCCTGCGAGCGAACACAGAACCGCATGCATAAAGAACATTTCGCCAAATCAATTTTTACTCAGAGCTCAGGTTATCAAATCAAGGTGGATGTTTTTATCTATAAAAAAATGTGCTGCGTATAGGTTTTCGGTTTTACTGCAAATAATGATGATTTTGTGTTATTCCTACACCATACACATCCTTTTCAGACTCACCGAAACACTCTGACTTGATTGATGTCATGTCAGTTAGTAATGAAAAACTGGGATATTTAAATAAGCGAAGTAGTTTCCTGCAGACATCTAGCAGTAGATCCACTTTTAATGCTCCTGTCACTCGACGTTCAATGAATCTTTTATGAAAAACAGCCCACCAAACCTCATCAAGAACTCACAGAGTATGTTTCTTTCAAATCGACAGAACATAAACATGCGCTTGTCTCCTTCCCACGTCAATCAGAACACAGAGTGGCGAGAAACGATTGAGGAAGATTTGCACTCAGACATTCTGAGTGTCTTCTACTCTTCAATAAAGCATTTGAAAACTCTTCCTTCTTAAAATGCACTTTTAAACAGAAATGTTCTTTATAAGCATAAATGGTATCCTTGGAAACCTTTCATTTCACAAAGAAAAAACATTCTTTATTAAACTGCTCTAAAACACAACACTCTTAAAAAGGTTTTTAACACTCTTAAGGTTCTTGCATTGATAGTTTCATCAAGAACCTTTATCACAAAAAAAGCTCTTAATAGTGAAAACAGTTGTTCTTCAGACTAAGAAAGATAGGGTTATTTTAAAACCTGATTATTGAAAGGTTCTTGTATGGAATCACTCAAAAACATTTTGAATCAATTATGAAATCCCTGTAAAAATATGCTTATAATTCTTTTTACAGCTTTTCCTCAGTCGTTTTGGTACATTTCTCAGATCAGAACTTAAATTCTCAAAATTACCTGTTCAATCTTCACATCATTGTGTCACTTGTGCACATCAAAAAAGCAGTTTCTCATTCCTTTCAGCAAGTTGGAAATGCATTTGTACATCCATGCAAATAATTATGTACAATTGTGTGATGTTTCCAACATAGGCTCAATCTGAAAACGTAGCCCTATATACATTTATGAAGACAGCAAATTGAGTAGCCAGAGCTGCTTAAAAACTGCAAAAAAAAAAAAAAAAAAAGTAGCTCCTGGGACGTATTTTGATCTCTCCAGAAATGTATATAGGGGTACATAATCAGAATGAGCCCGTGTTGGATGTTTCTTACGTTATCAATTGCTTATGTCATGTTGATCAAAATGTATTACTAACTCTGTTGAATAGTCTCACCCCCCACAACATTAACTCAATTCTTCATGGCATGTATGCAAAATGGCTGAACAAAATAAGTCATAATATTTTCTCATAAAGCATTTTTTTGTACATTTCCATTATCATTTTTTTTTTTAATCTGTGTAGGTGGCATGGTGGTGCAGTGGTTAGCACTGTGGCCTTACAGCAAGTAGGTCACTGGTTCGCCTTGGCTGAGTCAATTGACATTTCTGTGTGGAGTTTGCATGTTCTTCCCGTGTTGGTGTGGGTTTCCTCCACGTACTTCAATTTCCCCTGCAAGTCCAAAGACATGCACTATTGGTGAACTGAATAAGCTAAATTGTCTGTAGTGTATGTGTGTGAATTAGAGTGTATAGATGTTTCCCAGTGATGGGTTGCAGCGTGAAGGGCATCCACTGAATAAAACAAATTTCATTCCGCTGTGGCGAACCCTGATGACTAAAGGGACTAAGCAGAAGAAAATTAAACGAATGAATAAATCTGTCCGAAATTGGTGAATTTCTTCAAGGTGAATCTTGATTTTTTTCTAATGAAGGTGCATCTTCAAGAAGATTGTTCTATGTTCACGTTTCTACAAAAGTTTTGTTTTTTCTTTGTGCTATGTAGATTAGAGGTCAGATTAGAAGTTAGATTTATTTCCAAATAAATTTGGAAGGAGCGGTCAGTAACTGGTTTAATTTTGAACAGGAGCGGGCGGTCTAACAATATCGCCCCCAACTCCCGAACAAGCGAGCGAGCATGCATATGTATGTGTGTGAATGAGACAGCTGGTGCGTTTAGCTTGTTTGTTGCTGTGTGTGTGTGTGCATGCGCGCGTGAATGAGAGGTGTGTGTGCATGAATGAGAGAGCTTTGTGCTGTCTGCGTGTGTGTTTATACAGATAGCTTGTTATAGGCTGTCTGGACTCCATATAGCTGGGTGGTTTTCAGTTTTGTTCTCCCCCCACTCGTTAGCGGGAACGGGCGCGGCGGGTAGAAAACGGGACTGGTCGGGCAGCAGGACAACAAATGCTGAATATCAGCGGGAGCGGTCTGGTTCGGGCTAAAACCTGGCGGGAGCGGGATTCAAAATTTAGTCCAGCGCAGATCTCTAATGCAGATGCCTTTTCCACAATGACATGATCTGTCAACAAATTACAGTGCAAACAGCAAAAACAAATTTACATAGTTTACTTCAGAACTCCCCTGCAGAGTACACTGTTGACAACATGACTAAGTAATTTGACTGTCTTCTCACCACACAATGACACAAGGACTTGTCATTCTGACGCCACAAACTTGTTCATTGACACAGAAATGTAGTTTTGAGAGATGAAGTTAATATTTTGAGCAAGATACTGGCTTTTGCAGGTAATCCATGATGTTTTGTTATTTTTATGCGTAACAGTTTTGCAAATTCTAATTTGGGAAATGTACCAAAGCAACTGAAAAAAACTGTAAAGGTGTGAATTTTCTTCAAACTGACTGTAAAGTCTTCTCTGTAACATCAATCATACTCTTCCAACAATATAAATAACACACACAATGCAAAAGAGATCAGATTTGATGCATTTTATTGAACACTGAGGCATCACCACACACACACAGGAGTACACAACCCAGAGAAATAGAAAAATAAAAAGACACTTTTTTAAATAAATGAAATATGTGCTGTAACAAAAAAACATGGGAAAGGAAAAGAGGGGAAGGGTGTTAAAGTAACAGTTCATCAACCGTCTGCTGCCATTTTTAGATTGCCTTTGAGGCAATATTCAAATGTTCATATGGTCAACTCTGTGAACTTATGGCAATGATTGAAAATATGCAGATTTCCTTTAATGAAGGCGAGGGGGAGGACGGGAGGAATTAGCAGCCGGTGCAAGCCGCGAAAGCACATATTTCACAGACGTCCACAGGCACAGATGCTGAAACAGATGAAAACATATCTCCAGTTAGATTGGCATTTGCGTTCATCAAGCAATGAAATATACATTCATTTATGAGTTTAGAAGTTACCTAGCCTAGCAAAGGACATTGTAGCTCCTCTCTGCATGCACAAGGGAACAAACTCTTGTGGCAGGCTTGGATTGGAACACACAGAATAGTAGCTCGTCTTGGCCAGCCGAGGGTTTTGTGTCTTCGGTTGCTCAGCCAGCTGCTGGAGAATTCTCACCGACTCCAATGTAAAGGAAAAATCACCTTCCTGTTGAAATAAATGGATGAGTTCAATTTTCAATGCCAAGTGCATTAGAACTGACCTCTATAGTTAAACATAATGACATTTAGACATTATGAACGATTCTGTATAATGACTCAAAGAAGTATTCATTAAAAGCATGAGTACACACAATTCAAAACGAGGTCAGTTGGCAATTGAAGGAAAGAGATTGCGTCCATAAATCATTTGTAAATGTGTAAAAGTAGTAATAAGTTTTTAATAACAGTAAAGCAGCAATGAAACGAGTATAATATTAAGCTCACCTTAACTTCCACAGCATCACACACCAGGCAAAGAGCCACGACGAGGAAAGCGACGGACAGAACTGTCTTCATGTTGGCTGGTTCTTCTCAAAAAGCCTTTAGCTGTAGTATCTTTGTCAGTTGCTCGACAACAATCTCTGCTCTTCGCCTCTTTCTGTCGCTCTTATAAAGGACAGACCTCAGGCTGACGACCTATCAGAAGCTGTCATTGTTTCAATGCTGTTAATGAATAAAGGGGATAAATTTTATGATGTCGTAAAAGAGAATTCATAAATCCTGCGTGACCTCATCTGCAGTTGAGACATGCACTTTTATGGATCTTTTAGTTAGGTTTGCCTAGTGGCCTGTTCTTCATTCTCTAGTTAAGGGTTAATTAATAACCACAAAACTGGTGGACAATAGTGCCTTTGTGTTGGCAGCCAGCTTAAATTCAATGAGTATGCCAAATATCAAAACAAAGCTACACCTTACTTTGTGGTATTATGTCAGTTTTTCCTGATCACAATCAATGGAAAACATTTAGTCATTGATGGTTGTTGTTTTACAGATAATAATGTAACAGTCATTATGCATAAGAAAGTTGTATTGCAGAAGACTTTCTCTGGGTTCCATTTAAGTAACCTTATTAATACTTAGGGCACATTTAATGGGTCTTGATCCCCCGCAAAATTTTTTGAAACTGAATAAATTGAAGCAATTATAGATGAAGAATCCTTTCTTTTCCTCTCTTGTTTCTAACAATTTCATTGCATAAAAGCTTAGTTGTGGTGTAGCTTGTTTAGATAAAATTAAATGTTTCTCACACACACACACACACACACAAAATACACATAAACAATCCTTTAAGGGCTTTTTTCTGAAAGAATATTTGATAAACACATTTCTTTAAAGAAAAAATGTTTTGTGGGATCATTATGTAAAAAAACTAATATGATGTTTGCGTACAATACTTACAGTGATAAACATCAATCCAATATAGTGTATTTAAGGTGCAGAATTATCTATCTGTTGCCATCATGGTTAAGTTCTGTTCTGTAGCTTTATTATTAAAAACGAAGGTTCCAAAATTGGGCTTTTTGAAGTGATTCTTCTGATGAACCATGTTTTAGATCCATTAAGAATATCTTCTTTCTTAAAACAACAATAGAATCTGTTGTGAAATATGCTGTTTTTTATATTAAATGTTCTTCATAAAGCCATTGTGACTACATAACATATTTTCCCCCAAAGAGCCCTTTAGTAAAGAGTTCTTTAAGAACCATGGTCTTAGTGTGAAGAACATTTTAAAAGATTGCTTTTCCACAGTGAAGAACTATTGTAGTTCTTTGTCAAAACAGATGCCAAAAAAGAACCTATTTTTTTTTAAGAGGGCATTGCCCACTAAACGTATAAACTTAAGATTATTTGCTTTAGCTGAAAAACATCTTAAAATACTGAAAAAAGTGTTGCATGCAGAACTGTTGCAAACAATTTATTTGTGTTGAATTTAAACAAACAGATTAAATTTAATAATGTTCAACTTAATTTGCTTGTTTAAATTCAGCCCAAATAAATTGTTTACAACCACTTAACATACAAAAATTGAGTAAATCCAAGAAATCATCTTTGAATATTTTTTTTTCAGTGTGAATACCTGTCTAAAAAAATCTCTAATAAAGGTTGATTAAAAAATCTTGATGTCTCGATCTTTATCTATTTTGAATGTGATTTAAAAACAATACACTGAAAAAAATTGTCTGCAAAATTGTTGCAATTAATTCATGTGTATTAAATTTAAACAAAGAAATTAAATTTAGTAATGCTCAACTTAATTAGTTTGTTTAAATTCAGCCCAAATAAATTATTACCAGTTGGCATTTCTGTGTGGTTTTGGATGTTCTCCTTGTGTTGGCATGGGTTTCCTCCGGGTGCTCCGGTTTCCCCCAAAGACATGCGGTATAGGTGAATTGGGTAAGCTAAATTGTCCATAGTGTATGTGTGTGAATGAGTGTGTTTAGGTGTTTTCCAGTGATGGGTTGTAGCTGGAAGGACATCCGCTGTGTAAAACATACAGTATGCTAAATAAGTTGGCAGTTCATTCCACTGTGGCGACCCTTGATTAATAAAGGGACTCAGCTGAAAAGAAAATTAATGAATGAATAAATTGTAAACAACCACTTAACATCAAAATAGTAAACTCAAGTAATTATCTTTGAAAAAATTCTTTTCAGTGTATTAATAAGCTTTAATATATGAACCCATTTTTCTTATGTGGGAAATAACATTATAAAACAACCCAGTTATCAGCCAATAATGTTCAATATAACCCAATTATTGGCCAATAATGTTCAGAGATTAGATGTAGGTTTTTTATACATGAAGTATTACTATTATTCTGCAAAACATTAATTTGATCAAGCATTTTGTCAAAAATAGCAAGTAATGTTAGAATGAAGAAATCAGCGTATTTCTGAAGAATCACTGAAGTAATGGCAACTGAACAGCTCTGAACATTTTACAAATAGAATTTACCCTAAAACAGCTATTTTTTATTGTTTATTATATGTGTATACTGTATTTTTTATACAGTCTGATGCAAAAATATTGTACATCTGCACAAGTTTGGCATAAGGTTTTCAATAGCCCTTTGTGCAAAAAAAAAAAGTAAAAATAAAACAGACCCAGAACATACCCTTGTTGCACATCCACAAGATAATTTCATACTTATCGCAATTATGTAATAAAAATCAACATGTATTCAGGTCAAAAGACGGAGGACCAAAAGAGCAGTATATGAAAGTTCATATTAAACCAATAATCATAATTAACAGTTATTTATTTAGATGCGTCTAATGTATGAAGACACTTTGTCCAGTTGCTTGTGTTCATATAATAAACTATTTGATGTACAGACTGATGTCTAGTCTGGTCCTGATAACCCCTTTAATCATTAATTAGAACGTATATTCTTCAAAGCTTCGTTAGGATTAATGAATTATAATGAAAAATATTTAGTTCAGCACAAAATGAAAGACAAATATGTACATAAGAAATTAGTTTTTACATAATTGGTGTATAATTATAAATATCAGCAGGTATTTTTTTTTAGAAAGGCTTAGATCTGAGATGGTAATGTCGCCCACACTTGATGACGTAGCCTAATTTCATTTCACCACTGCGACTCCTTATCGACCAAGCCTCTTCCTTTGTCATTATACGTGATGGTTTGCACTGCAGACACACTCAAAGGTGAACACAAACACTTCAGCTTGCTTTATACACAACACACGTATCACATGCTTATCATGACGACAGGCATGAAGAGGCCGAATCCTGCGCTGTGTTTGTTCAGGGGAAGCTTCCCATGCTTCACTTTGATATCGCTTATCATGGGGCTCCGAGACAATGATCATTTCGATTGGTGTTTACTTAATTTTTTCTAAATTCTCCTCCCTGCGAAGGCGCGTTCTGTTTTAAAACTGCTTTATGGTTTAATGGCCCTAATTACAGCGGAACTGCTTTGACCTTTGCATCAGATGCACCAAGAGCTGTGAGAAAGAAATCAGGACAGTGGAAATTTAAATGTGCTCAAAAATATATAGATAGTCACCAATGTTAGTACTTATAGACGGTATGATGTTTCCCCCTTTTTTCTTCTTTTTTCCCCCTTTCCTTTATCTACCTATTGATTTATTTAATTATTTTCTTATTTTTAAAGATTTAAAATTAATTTCTATAACCCATTGCACATTTTTTTATTAAACTTGCCTTATGTTGATTATGTCTGTAAAAGCACATTGTACGTTCATTTTGATAACTTTAAATAAACATGTTACAAAAAAAAAAAAAGAAATATGTAGATCAAATGTATAAAGATGTTATTTTGGTGTCTGTGTCAAATTAATTTTAGAAAAATTTATTAGATTTTATTTTTATTTTTTTAAAATGTGTAAAACAAATCATATTGCACATGCATAAACAGACATTTAAAAATGTATTTTAAAACCAGTTTTATTTAGATTTACAAATAATATGTTATTGTAATTTAATGTTTCATCATTTAATTCATTTATTCATTTTATTTTCAGCTTAGTCCCTATTTTAATCTGGGGTCGCCACAGCAGAATGAACCACCAACTTATTCAGTCTATATTTTATGCCGTGGATGCCCTTCCAGCTGCAACCCATCACTGGGAATCATTTATACACACTTATTCCCATACATACACTACGGACAATTTTAGTTTACCCAATTCAACTCTACCACATGTCTTTGGACTTATGGGGGAAACCGGAGCACCCGGAGGAAACCCATGGAAACTCCAAATGCTAACTAACCCAGCCAGGGCTCGAACAAGTGACCTTCTTGCTGTGAGATGATGGCGCTACCCACTGTGCCACCGTGTTGCCTCAGAGTTTAATCATACAGCAAAAAAATATGAGAAACAATGTGCTTATTCTAATGTGTGCAAAATAAAAAGTATAAAGCATTAAGTGTATAATATCACTTTTTATCTGTATTATATTTATTTATTATGTACAGTTGAAATCAGAATTATTAGCCCCCCTTTGATTTTTTTCTCCTTTTTTAAATATTTCCCAAATGATGTTTAACAGAGCAACTTTCACAGTATGTCTGATATTTTTTCTTCTGGAGAAAGTCTTATTTGTTTTATTTCAACTAGAATAAAAGCAGTTTTTAATTTTTTAAACCATTTAGAGACAAACTTATTAGCCTCTTTAAGCTATATATAGTTAGTCTACAGAACAAACCATCATTATACAATAACTTGCCTAAATACCCTAACCTGCCTAGTTAACTTAATTAACCCAGTTAAGCCTTTAAATGTCACTTTAAGCTGTATAGAAGTGTCTAGAAAAATATCTAGTCAAATATTATTTACTGTCATCATGGCAAAGATAAAATAAATTTATCATAAGAGATAAGTATTACTATTATGTTTATTACTATCAAACTATTATGTTTAGAAATGTGCTGAAAAAATCTTTTCTCCGTTAAACAGAAATTGGAGGAAAAAATAAACAGGGGGGCTAATAATTCAGGGGGGCTTATAATTCTGACTTCAATTGTATATGTAACAGCATGTTCTCCCCGTGTTTGCGTGGGTTTCTCCAGGTGCTCCGGTTTCCCTCACAGTCCAAAGACATGCGCTATAGGTGAATTGGGTAGACTAAATTGTCTGTAGTGTATGTGTGTGAATGAAAGTGTATGGATGTTTCCCAGTGATGGTTTGCAGCTGGAAGGGCATCCACTGCATAAAACATATGCTGGATAAGTTGGTTGTTTATTCCGCTGTGGCGACCCCAGATTAATAAAGAGACCAAGCTAAAGGAAAATGAATACATTTTTATGTAATTTAATGTTTAATCATTCAGTGTTTCATTCATCATTCTGCAAAAATTTATGAGAAACAATGGGTCTAGTCTTGTATTCATTATGTATGCAAAATATGTGTTCATTATGTATGCAAAATAAAAAGTATAAAAGAATAAGTGTAATATCACTTTTTATTAGTGCTGGGCAAAGATTAATTGTGATTAAATGCATCCAAAATAAAAAAAAGTTTTGACATAAGATATATTTGTGTATTATATATATTTATTATGTAAATGTAACATGAACACATTTTTAAAACAAAACTATACAAAATTTTGTGCATATATATATATATAAAGTCCAAGTCTAATAAAGTCTAGGTCATTTTGTCCAATATATGGATGTGTGTATTTATATATACATAATACATATACACAGTAGACGCCCAGCACTACTTTTTATTAAACTGTATAAAACCTGTAGGTCTGTGGAAAGCATAAAGACTTAATATTTTGGGGCGGCACAGCATCCTTATAAATATTCTTTAAATTTTTAAATTTTGTTTTTTTGAATATGATGAGTTTTTTGTAAATATTTTTATATGTGTGCCTTCTATCGCAGTAAAAAGTATGATAGTCTTTTTTTATTTGTTCTTTTTTCTTTGAAATATATAACATATAACGTAACGTATATATATATATATATATATATATATATATATATATATATATATATATATATATATATATATATATATTTATATATATATATATATATATATATATATATATATATATATATATATATATATATATATATACACACATATATATATATATATATATATATATATATATATATATATATATATATATATATATATATATATATATATATATATATATATATATATTAGCCCCCTTTTGATTTTTATTTTCTTTTTTAAATATTTCCCAAATGATGTTTAACAGAGAAATTAAATATTTACAGTATGTCTGATAATATTTTTTTCTTCTGGAGAAAGTCTTGTTTTATTTCAGCTAGAATAAAAGCAGTTATTAATTTTTTAAAAACCATTTTGTCACAAAATTATTAGCTCCTTTAAGCTCTTTTGTTTTTCAATAATCTACAGAACAAACCACTGTTATACAATAACTTGCCTAATTACCCCAACCTGCCTAGTTAACCTAATTAACTTAGTTAAGCATTTAAATGTCACTTTGCGCTTTATAGAAGTGTCTTAAAAAATATCAAGTAAAATATTATTTACTGTCATCATGACAAAGAGAAAATAAATCAGTTATTAGAAATATGTTTTTAAAACTATTATGATTAGAAATGTGTTGAAACAATCTTCCCTCCATTAAACAGAAATTGGTGAAAAAAAATAAACAGGGGCGCTAATAATTCAGGGGGGCTAATAATTCTGACTTCAACTGTATATACACACACACACACACACACACACACACACACACACACACACACACACACACACACACACACACACACACGTTCTAATGTATGTCTTTGAGTGAATGTCTAATACATTCCCCCCCAAAAAGCAAACAGAAAATAATAAGCTTGGATTAATACAGAAACAGAGTAGAACAAACAGTTATAAAATAATTACAATAACACAAACAAAATCCATTACTAATGTATTGCTCTAATGCCTTACATGAATATTTGTCTTTTATTCACTTTATCCAAAAAGTGAAGAGGGGAGCAATGGGTTTAAGAAATGACATTTACATCATCGGTCAAATGAAAGCTTTCATTTATAAGAGCACATCATTTGTACCTAAATCAAACATAATGGACTGAAAACTAGGTTTTAAAAGGCACCACTTACAAGGAGAACATCTTACATTTTAGTTTTATTTCCTTGTGGTGCTCATGGAAGCTTTTTTATTCAAGCATCATCTATTGCAACTCTGAACATTTTGATGAATGTTACACAAGCCTGGTGATACATTTTATAGTAGATGACGCAGACAGAAGAGAAGAGTATGTCAAATGGCAGAAGATTTACAATGATTTTTTTAGTGAAGTAAAACTTCTCTAATTTTTCTAACAAATGGGATACCTCTTGGAAAACGGAAGGCCAAATGAAGGCCATAAACCAGCCCCTATAAATCCATATGATTTAATCTTTCTCACCTCTCTCCATGATACTACTTCAGGTCAGTCTGAACGGAGCAATTCTTGTGGCAAATGTGCCAAGTGGCCTTCGTTTGGGACAATGGTAACATCAGGGGAACATCAAGTACGTTAGCTTGGGAACAAATTCCACCTTTGATAAACAACCAAAACAAAGTCATAGTACAGAATAGAGTTACAGAGGTGTACAAAAATAAACTTGGTTTAATGATACACTTACACTGAACATTTTTTGTGTGTACACTTATGTAGGCTACTGAACCAACGCAGTGTTGTTTGAACCAACACATATTTTAAACCTAAATTCCAGTTTTACACATTTTCATTTTAAAGGGGTCATATGATAGCTTACCATTTCTGGCAATTTGCTAAATAAATCCCTGGTGTCCCACATAATGGACAAGCCTTAGACATTCATTCTTTTTTTTTTTAGTCTTAGATGTGTCATCACAAAATACAGTTGCATTTCAGGCCGTATTTTACTCAAATCATGTAACTAACCTAAAGCAAAGCACAGGCTAGATGTGAAGCTACAAACGATTGCAACAAAGACAAGTTAGGGAGTGTCTTACTTTAACCGTGACTAAAAATGTATACAACAAAAAATGCTTCTTTAAAAATGAAGTTATTATGCTGTGAAATAATTTAGACAACTTATTATTTGAATATGAATTATACTGTTGGTATAACTACATGAAATAAACTCAAAGCTATCGTGGAGCTTAAACATAATTTTAACAGTGTGGTGGTTTTGCACTTTTGAGACACTCCCCAACTTTGCTCACCGTTTCGAGTTTTTCATCTTTGTAAGCACAATACAACACATCCAATAATATTGTAATTCAGACTGATTTCGATGTTTGAATTGAATTAAAAACAGCACAAACGTCAAAGCCATTATTTTGTAATGGCACTTTATTAAAGGAGTATTCAAAAACCAACTGCTTACTTGTATTGGATATGACGTTAAAGCAAAAACTGCTCGTATCTTCCTCGATTTTCTGAGGCCAAATAAAGTGCTTTTGTTTACACACAGAAACATGTTACCTCATAAACTTTATGGAGCGATATCTAGAACCACGCCCCTTTTGTGCTTCAACATGTTGGCTACATGAAGTATAAATCCACACAGTGATGTAGATGTAAAGCTTTGTAACAGTTTAAATACACGCATGAACAACTAGGCCACATGAAAAAAGAAAACACGCCATATTTTAATTAATCAATATCAATTTCAATTATCAAAAAAATTGTGGGCGAGGCAGTTGCGCAGTAGGTAGTGCTGTCGCTTCACAGCAAGAAGGTCGCTGGGTCGCTGGTTCGAACCTCGGCTCAGTTAGCGTTTCTGTGTGGAGTTTGCATGTTCTCCCTGCCTTCGCGTGGGTTTCCTCCGGGTGCTCCGGTTTCCCCTACAGTCCAAAGACATGCAGTACAGGTGAATTAGGTAGGCTAAATTGTCTGTAGTGTATGAGTGTGTGTGTGAATGTGTGTGTGGATGTTCCCAGAGATGGGTTGGCGGTTCATTCTGCTGTGGCGAGCCCGGATTAATAAAGGGACTAAGCCGACAAGAAAGTGAATGAATGAATGAATGAATTATCAAAAATTCACTTATGCACCTGGCCTCCTTCAACTTCTATTTTCATCAGGAGATTTTAGCAGTAAATGGTGTTTTGATGTTGTGACAAATCGCTTAATAGTGAGTAAATGACAGAAATATACATGTTTTTTTTTCTGTTTGGGCTCTATTTTGATGGTCCATGCGCAGAGCGCAAAACGCAGGGCACAAACGCTTTCAGGGCGTGTCAGAATGCATTTTTGCTATTTTAAGGATGGGAAAATACGCTTTGCGCCATGGCGCACGGTCTGAAAGGGTTAAGTTTATTTTATTAATGAGTTATAGGTGTGTATAGTTTTATCTGTACTGTTACACCTCTAGTATGTAAAATTTAATATTATACAAATATGTGTAGCTAAAAAACATACCTAATTGAGTTAAATGTTCACCCAAAAATCCTATTTTGTCATAATTTACTCAACCTCCACTTCTTTCCAAACATGTCTGAGTTGAACACAACTATGACATACCTGCCAACAGTCCTGTTTTTCCTGGAAGTCTCCTGTATTTCAGCCCCATCTCCTGTTTTGTTATTTCTCCTGAAAAATTCCTGTAATTTTACCCCCATCTGTCATCCCCTCTCAATTTATTGCATTTTTTTTTATATTTGTATTGCATTTCAGTTGAGTAAAGTACAAAACAGTCCAAGTAATTGGGTATTAAGTATAAATTAAGTGTGTTAAAGAGGTGCAATTAATCATGTACTTTGCCCCTAATCTTTTATTGTCATGATATCTAATGGGTCCAAATGTAGATAACAGCAATGGACTGTAAAAGCAGGACAGCAAAGAGAGAGTAAATAAATAAATAAATAAAATCCCTCAATAGATGCTGTGAAAAATACTAAGTGGCCTACTTCATTTGGCTTTCAAAAAAAAAAAAAAGCGGTATTGCTTTTTTCCAGCAGGGCTTTTTGGATCACACATCAATACTGAGGAAAGCAAATTAAATTATTTATTAACATAAAAATACAAAACAACTACCCAGCAAGCATTGTTCAAAGTGGACAGTGTTACTGTTTTCTGTGGAAAAAATTAAGCAAATGATGGCTGAATAAATGTTTTGTGTGAACTATCCCTTTACAAAAACATCCACGTGTTAGGAGAACTTCACTTCATCATATTGCCATTTTACCCTTTCTATCCAATTTATTTGTCTTACAGTCAGATAATCAAATCACCCCAGTCACAGATCTTGTGAAATCTGCTATCAGGCACAGGGAGCGGATACAACATGCCCACGATGGTGACTCAACAACACGGGCCAGTAATTCAGCTCGTCATCTTGATCTTTGCACCCTAAAAGGAAACATGGAACTTCAATTAATGCACGAGTCTGATTGATAAGGAAGTCAAAGCTACCTGGAAACTAAAGCTGCACATGTCAGGAAAGAATGAGGATATTTTTAGAATGTTTTATATTCATGCCTAACTTGAGGTTATGTAATTGACTTTCGTAATCCAGATTATTTAATTCATAATTTAATTTATATGGAACAATAGAGATAAAAGCATCACATTTTAATACATGAAATAAATACATTTTAGGCGCAGTGGGTAGCGCTGTCGCCTACAGCAAGACATTGCATTTTGGTTACTTTCCAACGCAACCTAAAAACAAATAAATATCAATGTCTAATGATGCTTCCAGGATTAGAAATCAAATGATGCTATTCAGCTTGACCTTATGTGGACGTCATAACTATGACCTCTATCAAATGTTGGATTTTGGTTGCCATAACTGACGAATAAATGTCAGTGTTTGACATCAATATGATGTTGGTTTAAGATGTTGGCTCAGCGTTGGATTTTGGTCACTTTCCAACACAAACTAAAATCAACCAAATATCAATGTCATTTCACATCATTATTGGACCTTAGTCATTGAAGGGGGGGAGGGGGGGGGGGTGGTCACCTAGTGATTTCCAAAAATCTATTTCTTTTTATTAAACCATAAGAATTACCATATTTTATCCATAACCTACTAATTTTTTTTTTAGATATTTACTATACTGTATATAGTTACCATAGTAGCTTGTAGTTAATAGTTCTATTGGATTGCTATCCCTGAATTACATTATATTAAAGTCACACCAATAGCGCCAAATGCAGCAGATTGATTTTATAAGACCAGGTTAAACTTTCTGGTACATTTACAGCATACATTAAAAAAATTAAACAAAGAATAGACTTTGGTCTATTGGAGTGTGTGCACCATTGCATGCAATGTTTCTGTATTTATAACCACCTCAGAGGGTTTTGGGGTTCGCGAGTCACTGGTATTGTTGTTTTGGGAGTCACAAGCTGAAAAGTTTGGCAACCCCTGGTTTAGATGGCAGTCTCCATGAGGAACTGCTGTCTGTTTGTTTTATTTTCTTCATTAAAACGTATTAAAAGTTTGTCGATTCTCCGCCTCCTTCTTCCAGGTGGCTGTAAACTTCATTACAATGGTAAACATTGACTTTCTATAGTTGAAAACAAAATACAATAGAAGTCAATAAGTAATGCTGCTGTTGATTTGTACTTTTGTAAACCTTTTACAGTTACTATATAATTTTAAATATAATTATAGTATAATATTATAGTTATATTATACAATATTTTATACTAATGATAAAATAGATTTTTTAAAAGGAAATTATTATACATTTAAATGAATGATTTGAATAAAAATGCACATTTTGCATGCACAATACCAAATTAGCATTAGCTAAAATGATCACAAAACTAAAATAAAAACTAAAATATTTAATAAAATCCAGATAAAAGTTACAAACATAAAACAGTTATAAGCATATACAAATGCTAATTGCCTAAGTATATGCCCCAGTTGAGTTGGTTTGACTTATTTTGATATTTTATTTGAAGAACCAATTTAAAACAATTCAAAGCAAAATGTACCTAAGTATCCCCAAGTTCAAGCTCTGTATTTTTATTCATCACAAAATAATTTTATATATTAACAGAACCCTGCCATAGCGTAACAAGGGGTATTTGGCGTAGTTTCAACATTACATTAATGTGTAACATTGATATGGAGTCTAAATTTGTTTTTAGGACCTTCACGTTTTTCTCTTGTATAAATAGCAATCAGTCTGTAATCAGCCGCTTTATGGCTGAGGGAAAAAATGAATTAACATAGTAATTTGAAACGTGAGAGATAATATATCAGTCAATTCAGTGTCAGCAGACTGTGTAATTGCATTGTTTTCTTTTTCTGTTTGTTCCAAGAAGGAAACAGTGCATATAAAATGCTAATAAAGAAGCGTTGTTTGTAAATCTGACAGATTTTTATGACTAATATTACAACCACATCACTGCATAATTTAATAACGATGCTAGTATTGACTGATTGCAAATGCTATTTATTTTTTAGAGAATAAGTCTAATAAATCTTTGTAAAAAGAGATGTTTGTTTATTGGAGACACTAAAAAGTATGTGTATTTTCTATATTTAGTTAAAAAATGTTTTGGTTCTATCAATGCTAGGCAAACTTTTTCCCATGAAGGGCCAAAAATTACACTTGATTGAAGGTGGAGGGCTAAAGTTAAACTATTACATCAAAGTTACCATGGTAATGTCCTAATTTATTCATATTCAAAAATAAATTGAAAAATACAACAAAAAAAAAAGAAAAAAAAAAGAACCCAAATAAAAGGTCACCATGTGTCAACTTTGACCCGCGGGCCCTAGTTTGGTCATCTCTGATCTGTGTCATTGTATTTAATTTCATTTACTTAATTTATATTCTATAAATCCATTATCCACTGCAATAAAAATCCAAATTATATGATTTCTAGGTTGATCTTGGTCATTACTGTACAAAAAACAAAAAAGAGCTGTAAGTAATTTTTGCTGTTAATCCTTTATATCAGGGGTGTCAAACTCAGGGACGAAGCCCTGCACAATTTAGTTCCAACCCTGCTCCAACACACTTACCTGTAGGTTTCAAACAAGCCTGAAGGACTCAATTAGTTTGTTCAGGTGTGTTTAATTAGGGTTGGAACTAAACTGTGCAGATCTGCGGCCCTTTTGGAACTGAGTTTGACACCTGTGCTTTATATGAAACATTACTTCAAATGACAAAAAAAGTCACTTTGACAAATTGTAGGTACATTTTTTAACCAAAAGTGTTCATTGTAAAAAAAAGTCTGATTTTGACAGTAAAAAATTGTAAAAATGCTACAGTAAAAAATTTGTAACCTGTTTAACAACAAGTTTCCTTAATATATTAAGTAAATAATGCATGACACTTCACTTTTGACGCTTTCTTGTTGAGATTACTATAATTCATTTTATTTTGTTTCTCCTCAACATTAGAGTTTTGTTACATCTAAAGTTGATAAAAATGTTTATTGCATTGCTTCAATTTTATGCGCGTTACCATGGTGGTGCTTAGTAGTTGTGTGAATGACACTGAGCATCTTATATACACTCACCGGCCACTTTATTAGGTACACCTGTCCAACTGCTTGCTAACAGAAATTTCTTATCCGTCAATCACATGGCAGCAACTCAATGCATTTAGGCATGTAGACATGGTCAAGAGGATCTGCTGCTGTTCAAACCGAGCATCAGAATCAGGGAGAAAGGTGATTTAAGTGACTTTAAATGTAGTATGGCTGTTTGTGCCAGAAGGGCTGGTCTGAGTATTTCAAAAACTGCTGATCTACTGGGATTTTCACAAACAATCATATCTAGGGTTTAAAGAGAATGGTCTGAAAAGAGAAAATATACAGTGAATGGCAGTTCTGTGGGCGAAAATGCCTTGTTGATGCCAGAGATCAGAGAATGGGCAGATTTCTGCTGCAACGTTCAGAGGGTAGGTTCAGAATTTCACGTCAACAACATTAAAGCATGGATCCATCCTGTCTTACATTAACAGTTCAGGCTGTTGGTGGGGGTGTAGTGGTGTGGGGGATATTTTTTCTTGTCACACTTTGGGCCTATTAGTACCAACTGAGCATCGTGTCAATGCCACAGCCTACCTGACCATGTCCATCCCTTTATGACCACAGTGTACCCATCTTCTGATGGCTACTTCCAGCAGAATAATGCACCATGTCATAAAGCGCAAATCATCTCAGACTGGCTTCCAGTATCTTGTTAAATCTATGCCATGAAGGATTAGGGCAGTTCTGAAGGCAAAAGTGAGTCCAACCCGGTACTAGTAAGGTGTATGTAATAAAGTGGACAGTGGTTAGTATGCTTTTCCTCTTTAAGATTAGTATATGACCAAAAAAAAAACTGTATTTTAACGGTTAAATGATGACTGCCATTTTTTACTGTTTTAATTTTTATTTTATTATAACCATCAAGATCTGAAATATTTCCATGCATAAACTAATTTAAAGAAGAATAAAAAAATGATGCTACAGTATAAACAATAAACTCGTTTTAGTGTCACTCATTACACTTTAACCGAACTATAAAAACAAGACATTTCAAAACTCGTCTGTCTGTCTCACGGTCTCTGTCTGGAAAAACACACAGTTTTACTATCACCGATGCACGTCATGAGATTTAAAAGTAATCTAAATGATGTTAGATACTAATATGTTGCATGTTCTCTGTGGTGTGTCTAGTTGATGAATTGCTGATTTTATAAAAGCAGGAGATCTTTTCTTATCTTTCGTATGTCCTCATCATTGTCAAACCGAAGCCGTAAAGGAGACAATCATGTGTGAATGAGGTTACAGTAGATCACATATTAAATCTGCTTTTCACATCCTAAACGATGATAGCAATGATTTGTGTCCATAAACATGCTACACACTAAAAATGTGTGTGTTTTATGTCAGGTCATGACCTATATTTTATTTTAAATGAATCTTAATTTTTTATAAACTATCAAAGCATCTATAAAAAATGCTTTTTAAATATATGCCCCTCCTGTTCTTGTATATACCTGTAGAAATTTTTATCCGTGAGACAATAACTCCTTTGGGACAGAGGTTTACAATAGTTTAACTTTTCTGTGACTGTGCTTACATTATCTCTCGCTAAACTGAGTGCCTCATGAATCGAGGAGTCATCGATTTTCCACAGTAAAGTGATTGATTTGTCTTCCTCATGTACAGGAAATCATAAATCTGGGACCGTTTGGGAAAATCTCTCATGTATGTTTCTATTGGTTTATGTTTCTTAGTATGTTGCCTTTTTGCTCTAAAGGGGTCATAAAATAAGGAATCAAATCCCCTCGATCTTTTACTTGTACTAGAACTTCTGAAAGTTTCAGAACTCAACATTTCTTTGAATTTATTCAGTCAACAGCTTTAACTTAACCCTCTATGGTTTGATGTTACCCTCAGGCTTTAAAAAAAAAGCATTAGCATAAATATTGTAGGTTAAGACCATTATAAAGAAATGGCTCAAAGAAGATCCTCCATCTGTCGGTGAATGTCATGATATTGTAAAAGAGGTGCATGAAATAGAAGTACTGACTCTTTACTTAAGACAACAGCCAGTAATACTGTATTCTGATGGTCCCTTTGAGCATTAGTAGACTGTCTGCCTAATATCTGTTGATACTGCTCCTTTAACAGACATTTAGCTGACTATAAGAAACTTTGCAAGCAACTTACTTTAACCTTAACCCTAACACCAACCCTAACCTCAACCTAACAGTCTACTTATAATCTAATGATAATTAGATTGGTTGGCATTAGGTTGGCATGTATATGCAGTGTAACTTAAACGGACCATCAAAATAAAGTGTGACCCAACAGTCCTATACAATTTCTTCATTCTGGGAAAGGTGGTTGAGAATAAATGTAATGTTTTAATTTAATTGTGTTGCTTTATTTATATGTATCTGGAAAACCCCACTAGAGATTTTCGATATTAGATATTTAACACTTTGTATGGCAAGATCTGATGAATATATAGTTTAGGTTAGTACTTCTTCCTCAAATTCAGCAAATATATTCTTTATAAGCTTTCCATTGAAAAACAACTAGTTACAGTCAATGCTTAAGGGATTGTAGCTTTAGACAGAAGTACATTTTGTCAAGATTATTCTTGTTCTTTTTTTATTATTTATAAACACTGTTTGTATACTCTATTCGTAAACACATGTTCAACACACAGCACCTCAGTGTGTCGACGTCTTGCCGCTGGCTAAGGAACTCAACGCTTATATTCCATTTGCCAAACCTCAAGACATTTTGCTCCTTTAACTGTTTAAACGTATACTTCACAGATTTAAATGTTTAGACTTTCTATGCGTTTCTTTTAGACCCCTGCCTGAGCTGCCTCACATCATCAAATCCTCATCCCATCCTGCTGACAGATTCATTAGAAACTTAATGAACACACAATTCATTCTGACCGCCTCATTGGACACATTAAGCCTCCAAACAGAAGAGCAGTCTGATTCATAAATGATTAAATGTGTTTGCTAACATGTCAGTTAACTGAAGACTGACTCAAGGTTTTTGGATTTAGGACTCGATATAAACGAACACAGAGCTCACTCAAGGATGACTTTGTTCAAGCGACTGTAGCATTTAACGACAGGCAACGGCAATGAAAATGGCCAAGCGTGACCAGGGAAGTTTTATCAGGATGTGAATAACAACAGAAGCGCAGTGTCATAGTTGGTTTGTAGTTGTCAGGTGACGTGTAGTGAATTTCTCTAGGGTAAAGAATGAAGACACTTGTGACTCCTCATATGATACTATATTGTTTGGCTGGGCAATATAGTTTGCTTTGAAATCATGTATGCAAAGTAAAATGTCACGAGACTGTCCATGTTAGAGGTTTTGCTATGAGGATTGCGTCATGGCATTTGTAAATCTAGAATACAAAAATGGCATTTGTTAAACTAGAATAGATAACGTCTGGCCCTCTAGCGGTTAAAAATAAAACTGAAAAGTTATTGGAATGTTTTAAATAGTTAAGGTTTTCAAGCAATCAATATAAGATCAGTTCCCCTTCGGTTGGGGAACTTCAGTGCCATGAATGGGAGGATTCGGATCAGAAGCCGCTTATCTGGAGAGTATTGAACGGGCCAATGAATGAAATTAATTGGCAGCGTAAGCTTGCGCAGGTGTGCGACATCTGCAATTATCTCAGCATATAAGCACACCTGAAGCCAGCAGACGCCATCCTTTTCGCTTCAGATCCTTTCTGAGTGAGTCGATGAGGGTTCCTCTTGCTGATCAGCACTTCAGAGCGAACGAGTGTGTCTCCCGGTCCAGAGTGGGTCTTCGCGGTGGCAGACGGTCGAGCTGGGTTACTCCCTTGCCTGCCGTTCTTTGGGTCCGGTCCTCCAGAGCGGTGCGTATAGTTGCAACTTTCCTAAAAGAGCAACACAGTCGTGCAGCACGTCCTTTTCAGGATGGCGCTCTGACTGTGCGTTTCTGGATGCGGGGGTTTCCTGTCTCCGGATGATGGACACGATCACTGCATTGCATGTTTGGGGGTCCAGCATGTTAATGCGGTGCTCGCGGGCGGTTCATGTCGTCATTGCGATGCCATGACCGTTGCACAGCTAAGATCGCGGCTAACTTTCGCAAGAGAGCGAGCCACCCCAGTTGCCTCCTGTTCTAAAAAAGCAGCGGGCGCTCGGGCAGATCTGAGGGTTTCAGCGGGAGCTAATCCGCCGCCCACGGGCTCGCGGACCTCTCGCTCCTCACGGCGCTCCATCCAAGCTTCGGGTGGTGAGAGTGATCCGTCTAACCAGATGGTAGCTCTCACACTCGCTGACACCGGAGATCAGATGTCCTCCGCGGCATCGGAGGGTGGGCTTTCACTGTCCGACGAAGATCCGGACCCGCTCGCCCCCTCCGGGCAGGTGAGCGCTGTCAAATCGGATCCTGAAGCGGACATGTTAGCCGTGCTTTCCCGGGCTGCTTCGGCCGTGGGGTTGGAGATGGTTTATCCCCCAGCTCCGCGGCCGGACCGACTAGATGGGTGCTACGTAGAGGACCAGAAGGCGAAGCTTTCGAAGCCTCTCGTCCCCTTCTTCCCGGAAGTGCACAGTAGGCTCACGCAGTCCTGGAGGGCACCTTTCTCTGCCCATGCTGCGAGTGCCTCCGCCCTCACCGCCCTTGACGGCGGAGCTGCCAGGGGGTATGAGGCGATCCCGTCAGTGGAGCGCGCTATCGCGGTCAATCTTTGTCCGCGCGGCGCCTCTACGTGGCGGGGTTTGCCCCGCCTCCCGTCCAAAGCCTGTAGGTTGTCTGCCTCCCTCGGAGCCAGAGCTTATAAGGCTGCGGGCCAGGCTGCTTCTGCTTTGCACGCGATGGCCACCTACCAGCGCTACCAAGCGCAGGCGCTGGCCGAGCTGCACGAGGGCGGGTCCAACCCAAGCTTATTACATGAGCTGCGCACCGCGACCGACTATGCTCTTCGGACTACTAAGTCCGCCGCGTGTGCGCTGGGGAGGACGATGTCCACACTTGTGGTTCAGGAACGCCACCTCTGGCTAAACCTTGCTGATATGCGCGACGTTGACAAAGTTCGCTTTCTTGACTCGCCCATATCCCAGGCTGGCCTGTTCGGCGACACCGTCGGTGAATTCACCCAGGAATTCAAGGCGGTGAAAGAGCAGTCGGATGCGATGGGCAATGTCATCTATCGGCGTGGCCGTAAGCCCGCTCCGCCCGCCGAGCCATCCACCTCCGCTGTTCCTCGCCGAGGGCGCCCGCCAACGAGTGCTGCCCCGCCCCCACCTGCGCCTCCGGCCAAGCGGGCGCGGCGTTCACCTCGAAAGCAGGCAGCCCCTCCTGCCCAGGGCGCCGTTAAGTCCGGTAAACGGACCGCGAAGCGTCCCTGAGACAGGCCATCCGGAGAAGAGGAAACTTGCTCTTTCCCCGCTGGAGGGCGGGGCCCCGATAACAACGGTACTTTTTAGTGCCACCAAAACATCAGTAAAAGAGCACTTTTTCCCTTCCCCGGATGTGACTGCACGAGTTCTGCCAGTCCGGGACGCGCTGCCTTCCGGCTCGCAGACTCTACGTGCTTCGCCAGTGGCTCACGAGCGCTGGGGGGACGGTTTCCCTTCCCTCAGCCCTCCAGCCCCCTCTCCGGAGTCAGGGTGCGGAGCCAGAGCGAATCGCTCTCCTCCAGCTCTTCCGCGGGACCCTCGTGCTTCCCGGATCAGCACACCCACTCCGCGCTGCCCCACCGCTGGTACGTCAGCGATTGTAGCGATGACTCCATTAGCGAGGGCTCTGCCTGCCTGGTTAGCGCGGGCCAGCCCCTCGCGGTGGCTCATACGCACAATCAGACTCGGTTACGCGATTCAGTTCGCGAAACGGCCCCCCAAGTTTACGGGCGTGTATTTCTCCAGGGTCAACCCCCTGTCCGCCCCTGTCTTGCGAGAGGAGATTGCTGCCCTCCTGGCGAAGGGTGCAATCGAGCCGGTTCCTCCAGCCGAGATGGAGAGTGGGTTTTACAGCCCATACTTCATCGTACCTAAAAAGAGCGGTGGGTCACGGCCAATCCTAGATCTGCGCGTTTTGAACCGCTGTCTGCACAAGCTGCCGTTCAGAATGCTCACGCAGAGGCGCATTCTCCAATGCGTTCGTCCTCGGGATTGGTTTGCAGCCATAGACCTGAAGGACGCGTATTTCCATGTCTCCATTCTTCCACGCCACCGCCAATTTCTGCGGTTTGCGTTCGAGGGTCGAGCGTGGCAGTACAAGGTCCTCCCCTTCGGGCTCTCTCTGTCTCCGCGGGTCTTCACCAAACTCGCGGAGGGTGCCCTAGCGCCCCTTCGGCTCGCGGGCATTCGCATACTCGGTTATCTCGACGACTGGCTGATTTTAGCCCACTCGCGGGAGCAATTGATTATGCACAGGGACGAGGTGCTTCGGCATCTCCGCCTACTGGGGCTTCAGGTCAACCGAGAAAAGAGCAAACTCGCCCCCGTGCAGAGGATTTCTTTTCTCGGGATGGAGCTGGACTCGATTACCATGGTAGCGCACCTCTCCGAGGAACGCGCTCGCCTGTTGCTGAACTGTCTGAGGGAGCTCGACAGCAAACTAGTGGTCCCACTGAAGTTCTTTCAGAGGCTCCTGGGGCATATGGCATCCACAGCCGCCGTCACGCCGCTCGGGTTGCTCCATATGAGACCACTTCAGCACTGGCTTCACGATCGGGTCCCCAGACGCGCATGGCACGCGGGCACACACCGGGTCTCGGTTACTGCGCTGTGTCGCCGCGCCCTCAGCCCTTGGAACGACCCCTCGTTCCTACAGGCCGGTGTGCCTCTAGGACAGGCGTCCAGCCATGTTGTTGTTTCAACAGACGCTTCCAACACGGGTTGGGGGGCCGTGTGTCGCGGGCATGCGGCTGCGGGCCTCTGGAAGGGTGCCCAGCTGCATTGGCATATCAATCGCCTAGAGCTGTTGGCAGTGTTCCTCGCTCTCCACCGCTTTTTACCGGTGCTGGAGCGGCAACACGTGCTGGTCAGGACGGACAGTACGGCGGCGGCGGTGTATATCAACCGCATGGGGGGTATGCGCTCTCGCCGCATGTCTCAGCTCGCCCGCCGTCTGCTCCTCTGGAGTCACCCGCGGCTGAAATCGCTGCGCGCCATTCACGTCCCAGGCACGCTCAATCGTGCAGCCGATGCGCTCTCACGACAGCTGTTACGCCCTGGAGAATGGAGACTCCACCCCGAGTCTGTTCAGCTGATATGGGCGCGATTCGGGGAGGCCCAGATCGATCTGTTTGCTTCCCCCGAGAACGCTCACTGCCAGTTGTTTTTTTCCCTGACCGAGGGCTCTCTCGGCACGGATGCACTGGCCCACAGCTGGCCTCGGGGCATGCGCAAGTATGCGTTTCCCCCAGTGAGCCTGCTCGCGCAGTTTCTGTGCAAGGTCAGGGAGGACGAGGAACAGGTTCTGCTAGTTGCGCCCCTTTGGCCCAACCGGACCTGGATATCAGAGCTCTCACTCCTCGCGACGGCCCTCCCCTGGCGGATCCCTTTGAGAGAGGACCTACTCTCTCAGGGACAGGGCACCATCTGGCACCCTCGCCCCGATCTTTGGAACCTCCACGTGTGGTCCCTAGACGCGAGGAAGACTGAGGTAACCTACCGACTGCGGTGGTTAATACCATCACTCAGGCTAGAGCCCCCTCCACGAGGCGCGCCTACGCCCTGAAGTGGAGTCTATTCACTGAATGGTGCGTCTCTCGCAGAGAAGACCCCCGAAATTGGCAGATTAGTGTTGTGCTCTCTTTCCTTCAAGAAGTTGGACAGCAGGCTGTCGCCCTCCACTCTCAAGGTTTACGTGGCCGCCATCTCCGCTTATCATAGCGCGGTAGCTGGCGGCACCGTGGGAAAGCATAACCTGGTCATCCAGTTCCTTAGGGGTGCTAGGCGAATTAATCCATCTCGCCCCCCTCTCATGCCCTCTTGGGATCTCGCCCTCGTTCTCACGAGTCTGCGATCCGATCCCTTTGAGCCACTCGAATCAGTATCTCTAAGATTTCTGTCCCTGAAGACAGCTCTGCTGGTTGCGTTGGCCTCCATCAAGAGGGTCGGGGACCTGGAGGCATTTTCGGTCAGTGACTCGTGCCTGGAATTCGGGCCGGATTACTCTCACGTTATCCTGAGACCCCGCCCCGGTTATGTGCCCAAGGTTCCTACCACCCCCTTTAGAGATCAGGTAGTGAACCTGCAAGCGCTGCCCCCGGAGGAGGCAGACCCAGCCCTTTCTTTACTTTGTCCAGTTCGCGCTCTGCGCATTTATGTGGACCGTACTCAGAATTTTAGATCATCTGAGCAGCTCTTTGTCTGTTATGGCGGTCGGCAGCAGGGAAGTGCCGTATCGAAACAAAGATTATCCCACTGGATTGTGGATGCCATTTCACTCGCTTATTCGAGTCGAGGTCAGCCGTGTCCCCCGGGAGTACGTGCACACTCCACTCGGAGCGTTGCATCCTCTTGGGCGCGTGCACGCGGCGCCTCTCTAACAGACATCTGTAGAGCTGCGGGCTGGGCGACACCCAACACATTTGCAAGGTTTTACAATCTGCGAGTGGAGCCGGTTTCCTCAAGGGTATTAGGTAACCCTTTGGTGATTGAGGAGACAACTCGGTAGGGTGTTGAAACACGCTTGCGGCGCCATTCTCCCTAAACACGGAGGTATGTGCGCCTTTTTTATCTGTCAGTAAAGTTCCCCGTCAGGTGAGCCCTGCAGATTCCTCCGTGGCCCCCAGCACTGACTCAGCGGAGGAGTCACTTGCTGGCCCACTACGTTGTAGGTCTGCCCGCTGGTCAGCCCGCGTTTTGGGTATAGGTGCCTGCTATGCGTGATCCCCACTAGGCGATCCCATATGCTTATTCCGCCACGGTTAAGTCCCCCCCCTGGGCGGACCCGTGTCTTCCCTCTTCGCTAACCACTCTTTTGCTATGCGTACTCCCCCTTTTTAGGGCTAGTCCATAGGTAAATTCTGCCATCTATCCCCCCCTTGGGTAACGGATGGCCTCCGCAGCGTCCTCCCTATCGAGATTGCACGCTTCCCAACGTACTGTCGTATTTCCTAGAATTATCTAGATGCTCACGACTTCCCAAAAAATATATCTAAATCCGTAAAACTTCTGTTGAAGTAGGATAAATTAGGGCCAGGGACACGTTGGAGGACCGCGCCCCCCATGATGTGGGTGCGTCACGCTTGCTTGACTATCTCCTCATCGGGGGTGTTGGTAAGGTGCAGTCATTATGGCGCTTTCCATATTCTCCCATTCATGGCACTGAAGTTCCCCAACCGAAGGGGAACGTTCGAGGTTACAGAAGTAACCCTTCGTTCCCCGAGGCACAAAAAGGCACACAAACTTGACTGGGCTGGCAAGATAGGACTGGACTGGAGCAGAAACACAAGGGAGTATTGATGACGAACTGTCACAAGATAGCAGACAAGAGGAGAATTTAAGGGAGAAATAATTAATTAACAAACAGGTGAACACGATAAACTAATAATGGGTTAATAAGGAGGGTGGGACTAGACAATAGACAGGAGAGCTCAACACAAAGAAGCAACACAAGCCATGTGCTCGAACACGCAGCCAAATGAGACAACTCATTAACCGCGTGTTCACAAAGCAAAAAGCAAAGCATGTGGTCACAATGTAAACACCGAGCCACATGCTTAGACAAGATAAACAGAACGCAAGACACAAGCACATGATAAATGAAAACATGTTACCGTCCACTCACATATGCGACATGCATGTTCTGATCCCAGCACCAACTGAAGACTGGAGTGCTCAGAAAGAAACACCATGTCGCCAACAAAACAACAAACACACCAAGACAAGAGAGAGAATCTAGAGCATGCTCGGACCTCTCGTGCTTGCATCAAGCAGGAGCGTGCATGGCCAGAGTGCAGTCACAATGGTGCTCATACAGAGACAAAAAATGATAGAAAATGAAAGCTCGACCCGAGAAAACTCAAGACGAGCACAACATACAAGACATGAAAGGACTAGTGTCTGGACTCTGGCACTAATACAAGAATGAACAAGACCAGGGTGGGAAAATTCTAACACTTTGCAGGATAAACCTGGTCATTCCAAATATTTTATTTATGGAATACTGTATCTTCACAATGTCACTCTCATTCAAGTCTCCCAAAAAGGCTTAGAACCTCTAAGTGTAACTGGTTTAACACTCAGTTCTTTCCTTATACTATCATCAACCAGCAGTTTTCATTTAGAACAAAGCAGTGCATTGAAGCTGAAAACATTGAAATAATGAAATGGCTGGCTTAGAGTCCTGATCTGAACCTGATTGAAAATGTCAAATGACAATTGTACCTTAGAAGCCTAAAATCAGTGACCCTATTGGACCAAGAATACACCAGAAAATTGGAAGTAATGATGACCTGTGGCTAATATATTACTGTAATATTTTAAAAGCTTATTTTTGCATATTGTTAAGGAACATTTTTCCTTAATGCAAAATATTATGCATATGATAATAATAATACAAATAATAAAAACTATTTTTTATTTATAGTCTAATTTGATTTTTTGTAACACTTTAAGTAAATCAATTGGCTGTTTGTACCTATAAACATACAGTATGCTATATAATCCTATTCTATCTACATATTTTTCCACAAATTACTTAATCTATCTACAATTTATCACTAATCTATCTTTCAACCTATCCCTTAATAACTAATCATAAGCAGCAAGTTAGAAGTTTGAAGCCATTAATGGCTAATTAAATTGACAAAAAGTTATTGATTTCTTCATTTTTTATCATATATAGTATATAATATATTCACATTTTAAATGTAAAAGTCAGCACTTTTAACAACATAAATCCCATTATTACAATGTCAGCTGCCACATCCATGCAGAATTCATTCTGATAAAGTACACAGCCTTCTGGATTCTTCTCATTTATGATTTTGTTGCATTATGTGTGTTTTGTCGGTTGTCCTAGAAACATTCACAATAGAGATTCGTGCCCCTCCAGAAGGTTATAAGCAGGTGTTGCCCTTGCAATAAAAAAGGAATAATACTTTTGGACAAAACTATCTGCTAAACAATAACTTAGTCTTATAGATGCCATTTGAAGATAATACCGTGTCATTTAGGTGCCTATGTATTGCTGGGCACTGAAATCTGTATCGCCGTACCATGTTGCGCATGGGTTATCTTATCTAATCTTATCTTATGTAACCTTCATGTTCTCAATGGATCCATTGCTTTTAAATAGGGAAATATTATATCTTTTTAAAATATTGTATTAATTAGTATAATTAATTAGTAATATATTTTATTAGTTTCTTGATGTCAATTCAATATTGATGCTCCTATTTCATCAGTAATCTAATAAATTAATCTATCAAATAACATAAACTTGACACATTTGTTAGTGTGTTTGTACGCAGGGTAAAACAAAAAGCACATGATTGTTTTGGACTTTCAATTTTATCTCTCAGCTATTATTGCATTAACATCTTTGCGTAGACATTCCCTATATTAAAGTAACCGCATTGGTATTTGACAAGCGCAGTTTACCACTGATCCTGCTGTTGCATTGTAGTTAAATGCATATTAATTTAGCTTAATTACACTTTTAACACATGCAAAAATGTGCTGAGCAACAAAATGTTTTGCTGTACAAAACTGAACACAGATTATTGTCAATTAAATAATGAGCCCTTTAATTCAAATTGATTATATCACATATAGATATTTTCTATCGACTTCCTTGTTGTAAAGGGCTTGTTAAAGATCTTTAATCTTTTACTCCTCCATGCTGTGGTTTATTGTTATTGTACAGCTGCACGTGCAAGCTAGTGTGGTCAAAACAACAACATGATAGTCTGAACTTATTCACCCACTCACATGTAGAAATGAAATATGCAGAACTATAATTTGAAGAACGTCTGTACGAATACAGCAGAAGGGAATTAAGCATAAAAATGTTCTGAATTAGTTTGACCCAAAGGTGTTTTTGACTTGACTGCATTCTGTGCTGCATAACCAATCTCTTTAATGTTTTGAGCCTAGAAGCAAATCAAAGCGACAGAGACAGCATCCAATATATTTAACAAAGCATTTCTGGGCAACGAGAAAGCAATTCATCATAGTGAATCAAGGTTTTTTGAACAATTTAAAAGGAGTAAAAGTGAGGCTCTGGAAACTAGTTTTATACTGTATGGAGATATAGAGTTATGCACTCTATATGGGACACTCTACCAAAAACTTACTAAATTTTCACTTATAAAAAATGTGACAAGGCCTGACTTAACCTTGTCGTCCTCAAAAAAAAAAAAAAAAAAAAGAAATGTGACATGGGGACGAATGTGTTTAGATTTTATATTTGTAGTATTTATTTTTAGAATTTATTGATAACTTCATGTTTTTAATCAATTGATGTAACTGACAACAACTTAAGCTTGCTATTTATGAAGTTTTATTCCTAAATAACAGTTTTTAGTATAGTAAAACAATTAAAGCTGTAGGTTTAATTGGGTTGAGGACAAGGACAATGGCAGGTTTGTACATATGTAAAGTGTTTTTATTAAAATAGATTTTTTTTAAATCTGAGAACCAAATGAATGACATGTTCCTTTACAGAACAACTCACTGAAATCAACCATCAGTCTATTTTAGAAATGTTTGGGATGAAATACTTTTTATTCACTGCATTTGTTTTTATTTCAGGGACAGATAATGTACGTTTCTGGTAGAATGTCCAATATGTCAAGGACATGTTGGTGTACACATGAAATCCAATTTATAAATGTGATTTTGATTACACTTTATTTTAAAGAGGACCAATTATACAAATTTTTACAAAAACGTGATGTAGAGCGTGTACTGTATGTAAAGTTTCAGATCAAAATACTACACAAATATTTTTATGAAGTCTTTGAAACTGCCCCTTTTAGGCTGTGATCTAAATTGCTTTTTGGGGACTAACTGATATTGTGCTCTTTTCAAAAGAGGGTGGAGCTAAAAATGTCTATAGGTGCATCCAAATATGCACTACTTAAGTATATACTATATTGGAATTCGAAATTTACTACATGAACGTTAGAAAAATACATAGTCTGAATGGGAGAAGTATGAGTTGAACTCGGATGTACTACATCTGCCATTTTGTCATCATCACATGACCTATCCATGTCAATTACGTTGCTTTGTTTCCATTTATAGATTCTCTTGTGAAGCATTATGGATAGCGAAGCGTACATTGGATGCGCACTTCAGAATTTTGGCAGAAGTAGTACTTCTCTGGGTACTTCTCGCCTACTGTTGTTTGAATGACTGCATCTGAAATCGCCTACAGGTTCTGAATTTGAATTTGTATTTACTACTCAATGGAAAGTGCATTCTATACAGTATGAATTTGAGTAGTATGAATGGAACTCGGATGTACCATAACCACCATTTTGTCATGATCCTGTGACCTACCCTCTGGAATCATTGGAAAGTGTAGTATCCTTCAGATACACACTTCAGAATCTAGCTGGAAGTCGTAGATAATCCAGGTACATCTCGCATACTGTTTTTCGAATTCTGAATTTGGACATATTTCTCACCTTGCATACTGTTTCATACTTACGTACTAATATATAGTATGCAAGTATGCGATTTCAGACTATGAATTCTGACATAATACTTGGCTCACATACTTACATACTCACATACTTACATAGTATATAGTATGGAAGTATGTGATTCCGCATGCAGCCTATGCCTCAGCTGCAGATTCAAAACAGGACTAATGTTTTCTCATTTAAATCGTTACTAATCACCAAAGGTTGGGACTTCCCCCCTCTGATGACATGTTCAACAGGAGAATGTCAATCAAAGTGTTTTTGCAGTGTTTTTTTTTATCGAGTGTGATTAGAAGAAATAAAAATAAATACACTTTACCATTAGAGGCTGTCTGTATGCACACATTGTTGCCACTTAACTGTGTTTAAACCCCTTATAAACATTATTTTTGCATAAATGTCCACTTTAAGGTATGCATTTCTTGCTATTAGCAAACTAAGAGTTTTAGTTATATAAAGTATTAATTTGCTGCTTATTAATAGATAGTACATAAGCATTTTGGTTTAGTTATTGGGTAAGATTTGAGATAAAGAATAAATAATTACACAATATCTTTATAATAAGGAGAAAATAAGCTAATGGTTACTTAAATTAGTAGATACTTAAATATCAATTGTTGAAAATAAGTTTTGGGATGAAGAATAATGTTAAATGTTTCTGTTAAAATATGCGTAAATTAACATTCCACAATCATTCATTGTAACAGTTATATGTATTTAGATATTAAATAACATATTCTGACCTGTAATAGTTTTTTTACTTTTAAAATTAATAGTTTTTGACATTCCATGCAATAGAACGTGTTCTGATAATTTAACACGTAAATATAATTATGCACAATTTTAAATGTAGTGTATTATTGCATGATGATGTATATTCAGTTCAGTTTCGTCAGTATCACATAATATTCCAGAAAGCATTGTAATATGCTGTTTTGCGCCTCATCCAGATCTTTCCAGTAGTTTCAGTTCAAGTTTTTAAATCAATATTACAACAAGAGCACTTTTTTCATCTCAAAGTTAATTTGCACAGTTTAATCTATAAATTCTTAACTTTAATTAAACCAAAATAAACCAAAATTCAACGCGTTGAAGCTCAACCTGTTACACCACTCTCCTGAACGAGAAAATCTGAGGATGGACACGGACACGCGCGCGCGCACCTATCCATCATCAATTGCCTCCTTCTTGCCTGGTGCACTGAATCCACTTGAAAACAACGAACGCATAAACAATCAAAGGCAAAAGCCGTTTGATTTGCCGGTGAAACCCAAGAGAAGCGAAGAGTGAGAAGGATGAAAGCCCTCAGTCTGTCATCATCTCATTGGATGTTCGGGTGCGTCTTACCGCAAAGACCCATCATCCGAGCAACTCAGTGAAGGCACAGGCTCTGGAAGCACCTGTCATCACTGCACGATTATAGTTTTGCAAATAGTGATTGATTACATCGATTATTTTAGCATAATTGCGTGCCCGGTGGTCATCATGAAGTTAAGCACAAGTCTGGATGCGGCACGGCGCGTGCACTGAAGACGCTGGAAAGGTGCGTGTTTCTGCATTTGCTAACTTTACAACACGAAACGCTTAATTTATTTATTGAATCATGAATCATTTATTCATGTTAGATTTGTAAACTCACATTCAGTCGTTTGTGTGGCTAATAAATCCAAAATACACATCGAAATTACTATATAAAAAACAAATATCTAAATGTTTTTAAAGGCTTATAAACTGTATGCAGTGTGTATTTAATGTTTATTTTTTATTTTTTGTTTTGTTTACTAGGGTTGTATCGCATCAATATTCAAAATTGAATTTATATTGCTTTTTAATAGTATGATTGTTTCGAATGATCAATTTTTTGCTTTATTATTAATGGCAAATGAAGGTTATAGTATAGAAGGTATGCAGTTACTGGCTCGTGGCGATCCACCGTACAGTAAGCGTTTCAGATTGAGATTGATTACATTCAGATTGAGTCCAGTAAATGTGGTACATTAGGTAAAGAGAGACAAATGAGTGTCAGGACCTCTTAAATATTGGGAAATTGGTCAGACAAATGGGGCATTTTTAAAACTCTTCTAATGGATTGTATTACCATGGGTTATGTTATCCATTTGATAAGGTTAGTGTTCCCTGTTATATGACATCTGTTTTGACATGGTTTTTCAGCTCGAAGCTAGTCAGCAGCAAGTCTGAATTTTATCAGCAAATGTAGATGATGGATATGACCAGGCAGACACTGTGTGGCTGTAGTAGCTAGAAAAGAACACTATGCTGGTTAATAAAACAGCTGTCATCTTCCTCAAACCAGTTGAATCAGGTTGAGAGCAGATGACATCGATTACCCTAATACAAATTGAGACAAACCATCCTATAATTTTTAGTATAAGACAAACCCCGTCCCCCCAAAAAAGAAAAAAAAAATTAAATAAAACAAAAAAAGAGAGTTGGTTAGTTCAAGTACAGTCCCTTTTCTTTGACTTGTTTTAAATAACACTTGTTTTAATCTGTTGTAATTGTAGTTTCAAACACTGAGCCTCCGTGTCACCCTAGAGAACATTCATTCATTTATTTTCTTTTCGGCTTAGTCCATTTATTAATCTGGTGTCGCCACAGCGGAATGAACCGCCAACTTCCACACACATTCACACTCATACATAATTCATTCAGTACTACCAACTTTGCCACCCCGTCACCCTAGAGAACATTCAGTTATAAATAAATATATAGTAAAATATACTGTATAATAAATTCAGAACTGCTGAAAAAAATCATAATAAAATGCAAAAAATAAGTTTCCATTTCTGTCTGCTATACCCCCACTGCAGTATATCCTTCATGTCTGTACTTATAGCCTGTACCTCCCTGTACTAATCTGTTTAACACAGGTCTTCCATCATGCAGAAGAAACAATGCAGGAGGTAGCAGTTTCAGCGCTGACTCAAGACAGGCTCATTTAACCTTATTTAATCACCCTTGGATTCCTATGATGGCCCTGATCTGCCTTTGCGAGTCTGTGAATACATCAGACCAGGATTATGAGTTCTGCAACAGCAGTACGTTCAACTTCACTGGAAATGACAGTGCACACTGTTACCTTCAGACCATTGATGAAGTTCTGTTTAAGCTTCTGGGCCCAAGACGATCTCCGTTCTTCTTCCCTGTAACCTGTACTTACATCCTCATCTTCATGACCGGGGTCTTAGGAAACCTCCTGACCTGCGCTGTAATCACTAAAGATCGAAAAATGCAAACTCCCACCAACTTGTATCTCTTTAGCCTGGCCATCTCCGATCTTCTAGTGCTACTCTTCGGGATGCCTCTGGAAATCTACGAACTTTGGCAAAACTACCCTTTTCCCTTCGGCGAGAGCATCTGCTGCTTTAAAATCTTCTTGTTCGAAACAGTTTGCTTTGCTTCCGTGTTAAACGTCACAGTGCTAAGTGTGGAGCGATACATAGCTGTGATTCACCCGCTCAAAACCCGTTACGCCATCACCAACAAGCACGCTCGAAGGGTCATCGCTGGGGTTTGGGCTATGTCTCTGCTCTGCGCCGTCCCGAACACCTCCCTCCATGGCCTGCAGTATCAGTATCTGCCGGAGAGGGTTCAGGAATCGGCTACCTGCAACCTGCTCAAGCCCAAATGGATGTACAACTTGGTGATCCAGATCACAACTGTGCTCTTCTACTTTGTTCCCATGATGATGATCAGCGTGCTGTATCTGATGATCGGTCTGACGCTTGGCAGAGGGCAGAAGCAGAAAAAGGACAAGCTGGGAAGCAATCACAGCAACGACAGCTGGAAAATCCATCTGGACAGCAGACGGAGAAGGCAGGTCACCAAGATGCACTGTAAGTGATGGCCTGCTGTTAGTACAGTGAATATGTAATGCTATTTCAGCAGTATTCAAGCGTGTAAAACTCAAACCCTACTGTAATTGTCAGGATTTTCACCAAATGTGGTTTTTAAATGAGTGTTTTCCCACCATGTTCCTGGAGGCACACCAGCAGTAAATATTTTGGAGGTCTCACTTATCTCAATCATTAACTTCAGGTTTTGGTCTCTTCTTATGTTCTGATGAGTTCATTTAGGTGTGTTTGATTTAAGTAGGTATCGCTGCAGCCCGGAGACCTCCAAGTGGGAGGTATTTACACGGCAAGCAGGTTGGGTAACCTCAGAGTAAGAGGGACTTAAACCACAAGTAGGTTGATAAATAAAACACAGATTACTGTGAGTTTAGGTTTGGGGTAGGCGTAGAGATTAATAAAACACAGAATACTGTGAGGTTGGGTTTAGGTTCGGGGTAGGCGTAGACGTTAATAAAACACAGATTACTGTGAGGTTGGGTTTAGGTTCGGGGTAGGCGTAGACGTTAATAAAACACAGATTACTGTGAGGTTGGGTTTAGGTTTGGGGTAGGCGTAGAGATTAATAAAACACAGATTACTGTGAGGTTGGGTTTAGGGTTGGGGTAGGCGTAGACGTTAATAAAACACAGATTACTGTGAGGTTGGGTTTAGGGTTGGGGTAGGCGTAGACGTTAATAAAACACAGATTACTGTGAGGTTGGGTTTAGGTTTGGGGTAGGTGTAGACGTTAATAAAACACAGATTACTGTGAGGTTGGGTTTAGGGTTGGGGTAGGCGTAGACGTTAATAAAACACAGATTACTGTGAGGTTGGGTTTAGGTTTGGGGTAGGTGTAGACGTTAATAAAACATAGATTACTGTGAGGTTGGGTTTAGGGTTGGGGTAGGCGTAGACGTTAATAAAACACAGAATACTGTGAGGTTGGGTTTAGGTTTGGGGTAGGTGTAGACGTTAATAAAACACAGATTACTGTGAGGTTGGGTTTAGGGTTGGGGTAGGTGTAGATGTTAATAAAACACATCAGGTTACTGTGAGGTTGTGTTTAGGGTTGGGGTAGGTGTAGACATTCATAAAGCACAATATTGTACAAGACATTAAAGAAATAGAAACTCCAGGTTTGAACAGCCCACTTGGAGCTCGAAGGCCAACCCACTTGGAGCAGCCTCTGACCTCCATTTACACTCTTCTCGTTTGATTAGGAAGAGGTTGAAAATGTGTACTGTTGGTGTGCCTTCAGGAACAGGGTTGGGAAAAACTGCCTTAAACTTATATTGCCAAGCCCATCTATAATGTGACCTGATGGTGGCGCTACCATAATCAAAGGTGCAAAATCACTCATAATTTCTAAACCGTTCACCGCAGACTTAAGTGTCTTATATTATGGGAATCTTTGGTTGAAGGTAAAACAAATGCATGTGTAAGATTAAACCACCCCTCAAGTAAAATGTTCAAGTTGTTTTTTAAAAGTGACAAATTTTGCCTAAAAGTTTTGTGCTTTTCATACAGTTAAAAACCTAATCAACACTGTAAATAATGCCCAGTTCCACACAATTACTTCATATGTCCCAATACAAATCGATTAAGTTAACAGTTATTTGGAGTGGACTAAACATAAAACAATTAAGTTGTATCCAAATAACACAAAAAATACCTTGAACAAGCAGCAAAAGTCATTTTTTGAGTGCACCTTCTGCCAATGTGTTATTGAACAGGGTTAATGGAGGTCATTCATAATAGAAAATTATGTCTGGGGTCAGTCTCTGATAAATTTCAAGAAAGCCATTGGTTGTTGCAATCAAGCTTTACACGTCATACATCCTGCAATATTTCAAACAAACACAATATCATATGTCAGAACTGATAATCCTGAAAAGTTATGCCCCAACCCAATCTGATAGGAAAACTATCCATTTTACACACTGGAGATTTGAATTCTTAAAATATGAATCATTTGAAAATTATTACATTTATCAAAAAAAAAAAAAAAAAAAAAAAAGCAGGCCTAACCTTAATTATATGTAACGCTCTGAATGACTAATACTCTGAATTTGTCATTTTAACTTTGGAAGAAAAGTTCTAAATTATTAATCAATTGAAGCTGAGCATTTTTTTTATATGTTAAGCTGTATACTTTATGACCGAACATCAAAAATAACGTGCGCTGAGCTACAGGTAAATATTTTTAATCTCATTTATTTTTAGCTTAAATATTATTGAGAAATCTCCCTTACTTTAGCAAAAAAAAAAAAATTATAATAATAATAAAAATAAATAAAAGTGTTACACTGTAGATATCTCTGTTTATAAACATAACAGTAAACTTGCTGCACTCAGAAAATGATGTTTGTTGTTTGTTCAAACAGCACAATTCTTGAGTTTATTTGGAGGACAATTTAACTATTTTATGTTTAAACAACTAAAATTTGTAAAAGCTAACTTAATCTGTTGAAGTTGCCCCAGCACAAATCAATTGTGAGGAACCCAGCATTTTCTACAGTGTGTTTTGTTCGATGTCTGACTTAATTTCAACTGAAGCTCCTCCCCTTTAAAAAAAACAGCATTTATATATCACACATCTGCCAGTCAAGATTGAGCTCACTGTAATTTTGATTTCACTTGCACTTTAATGCTCAATATTATATATTTAGAAGCACATCTAAACTTTCTTTCTCTAAAAATAAGAGTTAGTTGCAAAGTTAGAGTCAACACGATGTCTAAAGGTGAACATCCAATTAAAGTGTAACCTATTGGGTTTTTTTCCAACACATTCTCATTCCCCTGTTGTCACGTACTGATGTTTGTGTAGCAGAGGGCAGCTAATGAGAGAGATGCAGGTAAACCTCACTCCCCGATCTCACAAGGTGCATTAGAATCACTGAAATCCTGTTTGAAACAGAGTAGAACCATAGGGGACAAGCTTGTTCTGGACCAAGGCCATCCAAATATGCAAGCTGCGATCTCATTCCCTGATCTCACAAGGTGCATTAGAATCACTGAAATCCTGTTTGAAACACAGTAGAACCATAGGGTACAAGCTTGTTCTGGACCAAGGCCATCCAAATATGCAAGCTGCGAAATATCTATTTAGGATTTGGATAATCTTTGTCATTTCAAACTAGAGTCTTAATTCCCTTTGTTTATTTTTCACATAATTATGGCAAATCTAAATTAGCAGTTTCCTTAATCCAGTGACAAAGCAATTCCATATCCCAATGTAAAGCATGTTGAGCATTACTTCTGAAAAACATCCATTTGGATGGTGTTTACATTGGAGCGGTGAAATCTTTAGCCAAATACTCACTTAAAACCACACACACGCACACACAATGTTTTACATCTTCTCTATGCCTTCCCCTAACAGCAATGTTACTGTTCCAAGAGCATCTTTCAGTTTTTGGCAGGTGTTATCGTCACCATGGCCATCATCATGAATAGGACCTTGAAGCAAGACACTTTCATCTGCTTTTATACATCGTGCGTGCACACAATTGCAAAGTGCACTATGGCACAAATTACTCACCATTAAAGCTATTCAATTAGAGACTCAAGTGTAAGCTCATGAGAGAGATGCTTAAGCATTGCTTTTAATCTCGAAAAGGAAATTGCCTCTTGATTTTAAAGCTGGCATCATGATTTAACAAAAATCTGTCTTTTATAAAAGTGAAAATCTGTCCTTTGTACTGATAGAAATGTAAAAATCAGAAGACCTGCGGTGTTCTCTGAATCACAGCCTGCATGACTCACTGTTTTACTGATAGATTGCAACCTAACAATTCCTACTGTTTTAATGTCACTGACAATAGGCGGAGGTCGCAAATGCTGGAAACGAAATGTACCGGAAGTGCTTCATTCATTCTTTGATGCACTTTTATCAATATCATGAATACGTTTCATTTAGCCTGTTATAAATAGTTCACGGCTGGTTGAGTAGTCCTTTTTATGAATAGGTTTAATGATTGGTTGAAAATGTAAACCTCTTCCTGACTAAAACTTCAGATAATGTTTCATTGCTTTCACTGGTACAGTTTGCTTCTTTGGAAGATTTTGCCTGTGAAAAACAGACTTCAAAATGGCATATGCAATTAACCCACTCTGTGAACCAAACAAGCCATGAGATAGTCTGTTAGAACGTATAAAGCCATGGCAAAAGCTGTCCATCCTCTGAAATAATTTTCACAACCCAATCTCAAATGATGTAACTGAAATGAACAAATAATCGGCGCTAGTCAATCCACTGAAAAAAAAGTTTTTGTTAATCTTCAATCAAAATCTGGTCATTTGCTTCAGAGTTTGAAATGACGGTCCTTCTGTTGACGTGATGGTTTCGGCCACTGGCAATAGGCTGAGGTCGGAAATACTGTAAATAAAATGTGCCGGAAGTGCTCCATTCATTCTTATATTCACTTTTATTAATATCATAAACACGTTTCATTTAGCCTGTTATAAATAGTTCATGGCTAGTTAAGTAGTCTTTTTTATGAATAGATTTAATGGTTGAAAATCTAAACTTCTTCCCAACCTCAGCTGCAGATGATGTTTCATGGCTATAATGTAACTTTTGCAGTTTGCTTCTTTGGAGGAATTTGTCCTGTGATAAACAGACTTTAAAATGATATTGAATGGAATTAACCCTCTCTGTGAACCAGACAAGCCATGAAATAATCTGTTAGAATGTACAAAGCCATGGCAAAAGCTGTCCATCCTCTGAGGCGATTTTCTAAACCCAATCTCATATAATGTGTATAATATGTAAGTTCAGTTGTATGAATATGCGATTTTAAAAAGGAGGCATGGCACCCAACTTCACCCCTAACCTCAACCATCATTGGGTGATGAGCAAATCGTACTAAATTGTTTGAATTAGATCGTACGAATTCATCTGAATAGCCACTAAATCAAAAAGTTACGAATTGCCGTGAGATTGCGTTGGAATGACAGTCCTTTTATGAAGTCAGTTTGATGGTTTCAGTCACTGACAATAGGCTGAGGTTGCAAAATCCGGAAATAAAATGTACCGGAAGTGCTCCATTCATTCTTTGATGCACTTTTATCAATATCTTGAATACGTTTCATTTAGCCCCTGTTATAAATATTTCATCACTGGTTAAGTAGTCAATTTTTAAGAACAGATTTAATAATTATGTAAACCTCTTCCTGACCAAAGCTTCAGATAATGTTTCATTGCTACTGTCCCTTGTGCAGTTTGCTTCTTTGCAACCAAAAATAAGCCATGAAATAGTCTGTTTGCATGTATAAAACCATGGCAAAAGCCGTCCATCCTCTGAGGTGATTTTCACAACCCAATCTCATATAATGTTACTGATATGAAAATGATTATGATAATTACAAAATAAGCAGGCCAGACCTTAAAGTCTTTGTGAAAAAAATTATTATTATTATTATTTTTTGGTGAACAATTACTCAGTACAAGATGATAATCTACAAATAAAAAAGTTTTTGTTAACCATTTATAATTTTTTTTTATTTTCAGGCGTAGTCCCTTTATTAATCAGGGGTTGCCACAGTGGAATGAACCGCCAACTTATCCAGCATATGTATTACACAGCAGATGCCCTTCCAGCTGCAACCCAGTACTGGGAAACACCCATACACACTCATTCACACAAATACACTACGGACATTTTAGCTTACCCAATTCACCTGTACCGCATGTCTTTGGACTTGTAGGGGAAACCGGAGCACCCGGAGGAAACAACAATAATGTTTTACTCAAACATAAAACTATAAATCATAAATCAATGAAAAATCAATCTATTTTTATTCAATAGGATGTTTCTATAGGCTGGCATATCTGTCATCATTGGCTCTACAGCCAATGAATTGGCTCTTTCACTGTCTTTCCACTCCCCTATAGCTGGTGTGTGCACTGGCGCCATTGTCCTGTAGCTGCCGGCACATCATACATGTGAATGATACATGCGAGCCTTCATGAACAGTTAAATACTTCGTGCCGTGTGCGGACGCGGTATCACAGTTTGGCAGGTCTGCCTTGCCTTCAGAAAGCATGTGCTGTTCTCATAGGATAGGAAAACTCAGCTATGAATAATAATGCCGGCAGCTAGCTCTCTGCAACTCTCACATGGTTGCTCATTGAAGCCAAGTACCTGAATGGGAGACCACATGGGAGCTAGGTTGCTGCCAGAAGTGGTGTTAGTGAAGCCAACAGGGGGCACTCAACCTGCAGTCTGTGTGGGTCCTAAAGCTCCAGTATTGTGATGGGGACTCAGTGAGCACCGTCTTTCGGATGAGACGTTAATCCGAGGTACTGACTCTCTGTGGTCATTAAAATCCAAGGATGTCGTTTGAAAAAGAGTAGGGGTTTATTCCCTGGCATCCTGGCCAAATTTTCCCACTGGCCTCTGTCAATCATGGCCTCCTAACCATGCCCACATTATAATTGGCTTCATCGCTCTTCCCTCCACCAATCAGCTGGTGTGTGGTGTGCGGTCAGCTGTAATATGGCTGTGTCATGTCATCCAAGTGGATGCTGCACACTGGTGGTGGATGAGGAGATTCTCCCCAAAAACATGTAAAGCAATTTGAGAGCCCAGAAAAGCACTATATAAATGTAAGGAATTATTATTATTATTATTATTATTATTATTATTATTATTATTATTATTATTATTATCATTATCATCATCATCATCATCATCATCATCATCATCATTATTATTATTATTATTATTTTATGCAGGCAGATCGGCGCTATGTCACAGATTTTGATCCTGCCCCAATATTGACTTTAAACTTGGAAGATGATATTAGCTGACAAAAGGTCAAAATTATCCAGTTTTATCCACAAAATTAGGCTGACTGCTGCTAACAATGTCAAAACTGATAGTCAACAAACATAGATCTGTTAAAATCTAAAAAAATAAAATAAATTCTGAAACTTTAAAGGTGAATTACAATCGGAAGCCCCAGATAAGGAGAGAAAGGAGTCTTTGATGTAGCTACATATAGTGGCCTGCTTTGTAATTTATTACTCCTTTCCTTTTTTTTTTTTTGTTTGTTTATTGTAATTCTAAATTACCTAGTATGTTGATTCATTTTTGCGTTATTTTCTATTGATTTAATACTTTGTAACCCTGAATAGAAATCTGCAACATACCCAGCTATTTGTGGTTGCTGGCCAGGGAAGCAGTTTCTAGGGAAGTATATCACATGACTTCCATCCCTACATTCACCTAGGAAACCTGATGTTAGCACTAGGTAAGGAGTGAATGCTATTTTTGGACATTTTGTTTAACAGGGAATCTACATCAGGGCGAGTTGCATTCCCTCATGTTTTGTAGTGTGGATCAAATAAATAAACAAGCTTCTCAGATGTTTTCAGACACGAAAGTCAAACCAAGAACCAAGAACAGGAGTGTTACAACTTCAACCACATGCTATGATTTTGTCAAATACGATGCAATCCTTGATTAACATCTACAGTATGTTGATCCTGGAACTTTATTTATTTTTTTGTTCAAAAACGTAATCTATAACTATTCTTTTCTCCTAAACGCAACCACAACTGTAAAATTTTCCGAAAATCAAAGGGGGATAATTGTTAGATAACAATCATGTAGAAGTGCATAAACCCAACCGTAAGCCTAAACTTATATAAAACCTTATACAAAACCAAACCCTAAAGCTTATACAGTAAACAGTAATTTTATCCCTTAATTCTGGTTCAGTTGGAACAACAATTGGAAAGTAAGTTGGAAATTGGAGATTACTTTCCAATTGGAAAGTAAGTCACTTTCCAAAACCTTTTCATTTAATGTTCCTCGCTGGTGGAATGATCTTCCCATTCCGATGCAAACTGCAGATACACTGGTAATTTTCAAATGACAAATAAAGACCCATCTCTTTCAAGAACACCTGAACCCCAGTGAATAATACCAAAATGAAGCAATTTCTCTCACTCTCCTTCCCCCCTCTCTCTCTCTCTCTCAAAAAAAAAAAAAAAATCCTACTCTAGCATTAAATTTTATGAGGACAAAGAAATTGAATAACTAGCACTTCTTGTATGTATGCATTACCTCTTCTTGTTGAATCGTTGAATACCTCCTCAATTGTAAGTTGCTGGGTTTTTTTCTTCACTCCCATCAGGTGAAGTTTTTTTTCCCTCTCCGCTGTCGCCACTGCCTCGCATGGTTCAGGATTGGTAGAGCTACGCATCAATGAATTGGCTCTTCAGTGTTTGAACTCTCAGTAATGATTAAATCACACTGAACTGAGCTAAACTGAACTGAACTGAACTTAAACACTAAAACCTGAACCACACTGTTCCAGTTACTGAACCACACTGTTCCAGTTACTATGACCATTTATGTGAAGCTGCTTTGACACAATCTACATTGTAAAAGCGCTATACAAATAAAGCTGAATTGAATTGAATTGAATTGGACAAAAGCGTCTGCTAAATGACTAAATGTAAATGTTCCAGCATCAACATAGATGTTGATCCAGAAATATGTCTCACTTGATGAAATCAGGTTAGGGACTTCAAGCAGCTCAGGAGAATGCTGAAACAGTTTGTTTAATGAGTAAAATGTATGCTGTATTGATTATGCTTGCTCTGATGGATCACTTCAGAAGGAAGAATCTTTACACAATCTTATTTGCTGTAATAATAAAAGAAAAACTCTATGATAGTATGATCAAGCCTTTCAGAAAAGAAAAAAAAAGTGTGATGACGGCAGTGGCGACGTAGTGGCGCAGTAGGTAGTGCTGTCACCTTACAGCAAGAAGGTCGCTGGTTTGAACCTCGGCTCAGTTGGCGTTTCTGTGTGGAATTTGCATGTTCTTCCTGCGTTCGCGTGGGTTTCCTCCGGGTGCTTTGGTTTCCCCCACAGTCAAAAGACATGCAGTACAGGTGAATTGAATAGGCTAAATTGTCCGTAGTGTATGAGTGTGTGGATGTTTCCCAGAGATGGGTTGCGACTGGAAAGGCATCCGCTGCGTAAAAACGTGCTGGATAAGTTGGCGGTTCATTCCGCTGTGGCAACACCAGATTAATAAAGGGACTAAGCCGACAAGAAAATTAATGAATGAATGATGACGGCAGCCAAAGAGAATAACGTCAAATGTACTGTCCTGCATTAGATGCTGCATTAGAAACACCTTGCATAAGCGGTAATTCGTTTTTGTAATTTGACGCAAAGATGATATAATACATTCATAAATGCATACAAATGTTCATATGTTTAAAAAAAAAAATCTAAATAATTAAAACTTTCAAGGATTTAAGATTATGATGACCACTAAACACATCATTAACTTGTAAAATAAGGGTTCATTGTCATTTAATCTGATTTCATGACATATGGCATCTTACAGTGTGACATGTGAATCATGTTCATACAAGCTACAATCATATAGGATAATTCAAAATTGCACAATGTGAGACAGGTTTTATTCCCACGCTAAAAGAACTATCTGAATCAAAGAAAACTTGGCAGGTATGATCATGGTTTTAAGTCAATTTCAGTTATTAAGTACAGTATCAGCTAGTCAATAAATCAATGGGTTTAATAATCTATATTCTGCTGTAATTTATCAGGAATCAATATCATTTTTTTATGTAGTATGGGGAGCAAAAAGTGCTTTTGACAATGTAATTATATAGGAGTTGCAAAACACCAGTAGCTGAACGAAGGATAATGAGAGGGTTAAGATGAGCTAACACCTGCATTTGACATAAAGCATCAAACCATATGAGTTAGCTGTACTCCACCAATATAATAAGAGGTTGGGATGAGTCATCAGATAATGGATGCAGGTGTTTGGGAAAGGTCCAAGAAAAAAGGCCAAGTAAGGCTGTGGTCACACAAAATTTTGACCCTATGAATTTCTGTCTTACAGCGCTGCAAAATGGGGTGGTATTAAACAAGATGATTAGACATTAAAATATAGACATTTTAATTTTCCGTACACAGAGGTGATGTTTTGATCTTCTATTGATCTCATGCCATCACGTGCAGCAGTTTTGCAGATCAAAGTTCACTAAGCTTAAACTTGGCAGTGCATCAATCTGTGAAACATTTCGCATGAGCTTTCTTTTCCAGTCTGCAGCATTTGCTTGTGTATGAAGGGAAGTCTATAGGGTGAAAATTGCAGTGTGGTCGCAGCTTTAGAGAGTTAGGGTACAGTAATACTGAGTTCCGCACAATCAATTTGAGTTGTGACATCATAAACAAATTAAATATTTAATTAGTTTTTACAAATTTAAGTGAATTGAACAAAAAACAATTAAGTTTCTCCAAAAACTCAAGAACTGTGTTGTTTCAGCTCAATTTAAATAAGTAGTTTGAACAAACAGCAAATGTAATTTTTTGATAGTAACACTGGTTTGGTCTCATAAAAAATTATAAGGAAAAAGCTATAAAGGACGATCTGCAAACAGATCTGAACAGAGGTGATGGTGTAAAGTCTTGCAGACCATAGACTGATTTCACATGGTCACCCTTTTAAAGGTGAAAGCGAGGCTGCAGTGGGAAGTAAGAAGTATCACCTGGAGTCACACAGGAACGATGTCCACGTCTTTGTACCTGGCTGTATATCTTATCAGCGAAGAGAAAGTGACACAAATTTATAATTTCACCACTTTCCGAGTGACCCAATAGTGAAAATAAAAGGGATATCGGACCTCATTTTCAGCTAAGTTAAGGGAAATGGCACCAGCTAAAGTTCACTTTTCTAAACTTGTTTTAGATATCATTCATCAAACTCAAGTCATATAGAGTGAAAGAATCAGTTCAGTAACTTGTCACTGTCCTGAATTTTGGTACTGAAAAAAAAAAGACAATTTCCTGCTAACATTTAACCACCGTTGAGCGCTTTTTTTAACACCGCTGATTTTCCATAGCATTCACCAGTGCTCAACAGAAATGATTGTGATTGGCTGTGAAGGTCATCAGTTCACTGCTCTTTGCAGATGTTTACAGAGTGCATGAATAAATCCGCTGATGAATCAACTGATCTTCATGGATTTTTAACGTTCCAGTGTCCGTGTATCTGTTTGCACTCAGGGAAGAGCAGTGAACTGATGACTTTCAAGGCCAGACACAGTCATTTCTGTTGAGTACTGGTGTTAACAGCGCTTAAATGTTAGCAGGAAATGGATGTTTTTAAAATGTTAGTACTGGCACTAACACTATTACAGATAACACGAGGGTGTGCTAAATTAAATTAAACTTAACTAATTGACATTAAAGTAATGTTTACACCATTTCTGCACTTTGAAATCGCGGCAACAGCTAGAGGTTTGTAGTCCACAGCATGTTGTTGCAATGTCTACAGTGCTGACCCTATACTTCTTTTCTTCCTACTCCAGCCTCAATTTCGTTTTCTAAAAATGCGGTAGCATGAAATAAGCGTATTGTCTCTCTCAAAGCTGTTATGATAACTGGAACTCTTTGAGAAGATCATTATAGATTCCACAACAACACAACCTATCAAATATAACTACTTTTCTCAAGAAATTCTTTACGATAAATGCATCTATGAAAAAAAGAGTATGGTTTAAAATGAGACACTGTTACTAGCATAAACATAACTCTGACAGCAACCAACCAATCAAAATAAAATATTCCAAAGACATATCAGTGAATGCTCACTTCCACAGCTGATTGTAACATTGATTTACTTGATCTCTCTCTCGTTCTCTCTCTTTAGTTGTGGTGGTATTAGTGTTTGCCATCTGCTGGGCTCCGTTCCACATCGACCGGCTCTTATGGAGCTTCATCACCAGTTGGACAGACCACATGCATAACATCTTTGAATATGTGCACATAATCTCCGGCGTGCTCTTCTACCTCAGTTCAGCTGTAAACCCCATAATCTACAACCTGCTTTCCAGCCGCTTCCGGGAACGGTTTCAAGCGCTGGTGTGCAGTCGCCTGTCAACTAGATCCTCACGTAATGATTCCATGCCTTTTTACATCATACCCAAAGACCCCCCGACTGATTTCAAACGGACTGGATAAGAGCAGGAACACACATGGCCTTTTCCTTTTGTCATTATCAGCAGCGGGAGGAAGGGAATGAATGAATGATATGCTTTGATGTGAGACAACATACTCTGCGCACTCACACGGCATTGTGCTATTCACTCCAAGAATAGAAACAGAAGATGTGAAGCATGCCTGTAAACACTACGGTATTGACTGAAACCACATGTTAATGGACAGGTAAATGGGTTTGGATTGATATGGACTTGGCCTTTGGAAGATGATGATTAAACAGCACGGTCGTGTCATCAAAATTTAAAGTATGAATGAAAATGAAATACCGTTCTGTAGGAGTGCCTATTAAGCCCATTCATGGTCAATATTGCAGTTCCATTAGTGGAAAGAACAAGCAACAACAAGGTCATTGAATCATCAGATGACAAAATGCTACTATGCATCCAATTAAAGATGAAACTGAACAATTGTTTAAAACACATGGATTGAGGTCTGTATCAAATCTTCTGTATAATTCTGTTTGTGTCATAAGGCAAGTCAAGTTCAGCTCCTCTATAATTCTAATATAGGCTCATTCTGGAAATGTAGAGTTGCTGGAAATTACGAATTATGTATCCAGAGCTACGCATGGCTGCATTTCATCTTTAAAATGAACTCTACGTAGTGGTATGATGCCATTCCTTTTTGCGCTTACTAGATCACTGCTTACCTGCATGTAGACTGCTTTTCTGCCGTTACCAGTTTGTCTGGTAGCTTAACACATACGCCGGCGTACTTGAGATGCAGAGAAAAGTCGACCGCGACGATGGGGTTTGAATTTGGTGAAGAACAGTTGCAGAATGCAGATCAGACAAAAACAGAATCCAAAAAATAAAATAAACACGTAAATAAAAGGGTGTGAATGTGGTAAAATATAAAAATGTGGTAAAATTAGGGGGCTTTTCTTTTTCTGGATTGCTTTTGAAAACACTGCGGTTGGGTTTAGAGAAGAGGGTGGGCGCTGGCCAATATGTGCTTTTTTAAAATACTATTGGGTCCTGTTTACTGCCAGTTAAATATGACCCAATTTAGATTTTTTGCTCAAATGTGACACAGATCGGATCTGTTCTATGACTGTGTAAACACCAAAACAAAAATGCATGCATTCGGATATTCAGATATCAGTTTCAGGCCTCCTTCATTTGTGGAAATAAATCAGATATTAATGGGATATGTGACTATGCGACCATCATGTAAACAGGCAGATCAGATTTATTGAGGCATTCCATTTTGTACGTCATTAAACTTGCGTCAATATGGTACTTCTCCAAGGTTTAATGACGAAGAAGGAAGGTGTGTGAAGATGCCAATGCGGTAACAAAACAACAGAGGAAACATGGAGGAGGAAAGGGGTCAGTCCCCACTATTTGCTCCCATTAGACATGAGATCTCTCTCGTACCCACAAATTCCTCTGAATGGTGGAAGACATCATATGTAAACTATAGGTGCAAGCTGCGATGACGGCCCTTTTCTTCCTCCTCCGCCTCAAAATCATTTTAAAGTTGGCCCAACTTTGCATATTTCGCAGAGCTGAAAGAAAGACAATTTCTTTCATTGTGACTAGTGTGGTGCAGATGCTAGAACCCGCTGTAAATATAGTATACTATAGCAAGTGTAAACAAATTAATTGGATATGGGTCACAGTTAAAAAAACATGTAAGCAGACAGGCAAAAAAAATCAGATATACTGTAGGCAACAAATCAGAATTGGGCATCAAGACCTAACTGTAAACGAGGTCTTGGTTGTGTTTAGGGAAAAGGGAGGGGGAGGGTATCATTCAGTTGGTCAGTCAGTCAGTCAGTCAACAGCGGCCTCTAGTAGATTTACACGAGAACAGCAGGCACGATTTGCACATTACAATAATATATATAGGGGTACGTAATCACAATGAGCCTGGGTTGTCTAATTATGCTTTATTCATTAAGATGATGCATTAATGTAGATTACTACACTGTTACTAGAATGAATAATTACACAGTATTTAGCTGAAATATGAACTGTATTTTACTGTTGGACAGTTATGCTACTGTAGCATGTTACTGTATTTTATGGGCATATTTTAAAGTCATTGTGAAATTTACTGTATATTCTACAGTAAATACAATTCTGTAAATGCATATACAGTAAGATAAATGGCGCCGTAAATGTAAATACAGTAAATAATCTATCTATCGTATAATATAATAAGAGGTGAGTCAATAGATAATAGGAAAGGTTCAAGAAAAATGCGAGTTTTGTTTTCATTTTCGATTGGACTTTGCAGGTCAGAGTTCAGCAACCTTTGCAAGGTAGCGATATAAAAAATATCTTTTCACACAAGCTTAACTTTCCGGTCTGTAGCATTTGTATGCGTATGAATGGAAGTCTACAGGACGAAAAGTGCAGTGTGACATTGGCTTTAGAGAGTTGGGGTGCAAAAAAACTGGGTTCCACAATCAATTTCAGTTAGTTCAACAGTTTTGCAGCGTGTTGCTGTATTTTAAAGTGGCATTGTAATAATTACTGTATATCATACAGTAAAGATATACATGTAGTTCTGTAAATACATGTACCGCAAGATAAATGGTTGTGTAAATATAAATAATTTTTTTTCTGTAATTGTTTTAGAGTAAGTTACTGGCGAAATCCTGCCTGTAAGTTACTGTAGATTTTACAGGACAGTGTATGTATGTATATATGTATGTATGTTTGTATGTTTGTATCCATCCATCCATCCATCCATCCATCCAAGGAAAGAAAAAAAAAAGAGTCTGTGTCATTTAAAAAGTCACATGTTGTATATTATATGCCATTTGACAATATCCGTTCCAAAACAAGCGCTGTCAGTCTTGATGGGAACGAGCTGCTCTTTTTGTCATTTGTGTCATAAACAGAGGGAAAACACACATCGCTCCCTTGATTTATTTTTCTCCAGCACTAGAGAGGAAGCAGCACACTTCACACCAGAAGGGAGTCATCAGAAAAACACACAGTACAATAAGTGCAGCACGACTCGTTAATCTTACAGACTATTATGAGAAAAGTGTGTATTTTTATGCTTCAATTAACTGTAGGGGCTTGTGCGGTACGAGAATGTAATGTGCCAGGACAATTCTGGCTTAATTGTCGCAATTACGGACTTTCATTGTTGGTTTAGAAATGTAAGTGTGCCAAAAGTGCTTTACTAGAATACTGTATTATGAGAATAGGAATATTTCTAGTAACGGTGGATTGTGACTCTTCTGGCTTTACTTTTAGATGAAGTGAACGTTGCTCGTTATTGGTTTCTTTTCCATTCTACTGACCTTGGCTTGTTGACAGTTTAATCTAGCAGCTTCATCCTACTGTGACATAAATAAGAGGTGAACGGGTAGCTGTCTTGAGGGAAGATTTTGATAAGTGTAATTTATAGTACATGAGAGAGAGAGGAGGGAGAGGGGGAAATTAATAAGCGTAACACTAATATCATAAATGAAACAAAAATACTTTGCAATTATAACGCATATATGTTGCACTATATATTAAAAAGCTGTCAGTTTTAGAGTGCGTCTTCATAAATAATGTTTTCCTCCTAATAATACAATTATGAGTCTATTGATACATAAAGTGTTGTGTGTTTGCCTGAATATTGCTGCTGTATTTTTGTTGTAAATAAATGTATTTATTCTGCTGTACAAACTAAGCCTAAGCAAATAATTGTGAAAAAATAAACTTAATTGCCTTCTCACATAGTTTCTTCTTTCTTTCTAGGTGTTATCTTTTCACAAACACATTTATAAAGAGAATGAAAATGATTCATGAAACGAGGGGTATAACTCAAGAATTTTGAAAAAGCAAGATCACGTTGTGGATTTTTCAAAATAGGCTCATTCTAAAAATGGTACCCTTATTTACATTACTGGAGATCACGAATTACGTAGCCAGAAGTATATATGGCCGCATTCTGTCTTTAAAATGAATGCTACTAGGCGGTATTATGTTGGTTTTTTGCGCTAGCAGCAAACCGCTTACCTCCATATGCATGCCGTTTTTACGTTGTCCACTGACTTAAGCAGAGAGGAGTTTACTGATGACAAAGGTTCGACCGCTTTGAAGAACAGTTCCAGAAAGCAGGTAACACAAAAAACGAAAGCCAAAAAATAAAATAAATAAGTAAATAACAGGGTGAGAATGTGGATAACTTTTTAACAACTATTGGTTTGTTTAGGAAACTTGGTAAGGGGGTCAATCGAAGCGTTTGAAAACACTTGGTTCGGTTTAGGGAAGTGGGTGGGTGTTGGTCAATCATTGGTTTGGAAAAAACTCGGTTCGGTTTAGGGAAGTGGGTGGGTGTTGGTCAGTCATTACTATTTCAAACACTCAGTTCAGTTTAGGGAAGTGGGTGGGCGTTGGTCAATTAGTGCTTTGTAAAACACTATCAGTTGGGTTTAGGGAAGGGGGCAAGTGGGGTAATCAGTCAGTTGACATCAGTCAGTCAGTCGACATCGGCCTCGGGTTAATTTATGCTAGACAAGCAGGTGCAAATGCCACTTGCAAGAAACATTTGAGATTTCAAAAAGTATACACAGCAGCCTCTGGTGGATTTGTGAAAACAAAAACTGCAAAAAAAAAAAAAAAAATGTAGCTCCTGGGATGTATTTGATACAATTAGATAAACTACACCTGCTTCACATGCAAAAACAGTCCTCATTGGTTCTTACAGAAGCTCAGATATACCATGTGACATGCAAGAATGAACCTCATTGGTTCTCACTCATAAAGCAAGCTGCTTGAGCGTCCATTAACACATCTCACAAGCTGTAAACACTGTTTACTGATCATTTATATGAGTACTGTATTTTTTCAGAAATAGGTGGACAGAAATATCTTAGATTTGATTAAAAATGTCTCATTTATTTTCAGAAGATTGGAACGACATGAGGGTGAATAAATCAGCACAATTTTAAGAAGCACAATAATATTATTATAATATTAATCAGAAGTGGTCAGTGTGGTCACACTAAACTTCCACTCATGCTTCCAAAACACTGGAGACCGAAAACCCAAGAATAAAGTCTAAAAGTCTGAAATTAAAATGCTTAGACATGAGTTGTATAATTTACAATCAATATGACTGTCATACTTGGTCTTTTTGAGGAGTTTCGTTGACCTTTTGATGATTAATAATTCAAGATGTTCATGCTCCCACATAGAAAAGACGTAATTTGCATAAAAGTCTATTTGGTCATAAAAAACTGCAAATTCGGTTTCAATGGCACAGAAAATGCAAAAAGGAGACCAATAAAGAGATAACATTTTACAATGACGTTGCATTAGTTTATGGTAGATAATATATTTACTAACATGAACAATAGGTTAGTCAATGAAAATGCAGTTAACAATGCTAGTCTAGTCGACTTTACATTTTATTAATGCAATAGTAACTGTTAAATGTGTATGTACAAGTATTGTTTATTTTTAGTTTATGTTAGTAAACACATTAACTATTGTGAAGTATGTCCAATAAACTTAACTGGGCCTCCATAAAGAGCCTGTTGTGTTAATAATGACATATTGCTTCAAAAAATCATTCATAGTGTTAGATTCATACGAATACAACATTCAATATGTTTTTTATACATGTATGCATACATAGGAAGAACATCGAAATCTTTATGGACATAAATGTGCAAAAATAGGTTATTCCGAGATCCTCACAGGGTAAACAAGCTATTTTTCGGGAAAACAATGTGGTAAACATCATCTGTTATCACTTTCTCTCCAAGATAAAGTTCTTTCATAAATAAACTGTATCATCCTCAATTAGAGAAGGTGGGTTTGCGGGATATTCTAATCACATTATATGTGTTGAGCCCTGGAGCATCAAATCCTGGAGATACACCTTTCTTATCAAAGACGTAAAAGTTAAAAAGCTGCCCATCTTGGGCTTCGAGGGATACAGATGCAGTGTTGACACGTAAAACGCAGGGATACTCCTTCTCGAAAACGACTCTAAATACCCGTTCCACTAGGTAATTCAATTTTATGGTCCGGTAACGCTCCGGGATGAGATCCTCAATTTGAGGTCCAAACTGCTGCATGATCAAGACACCATCTGGCCCTGCTTTAATCTCATAAAACGTGATGTTGCCGTAAGTGTAAAATCCCACATAGGGTGCAGGATCTGGAGGAGGAGTAAGATACCGCTTGGCCTCCCTAAACGCCTTCTCCATTGCAGGAATGATGTAAGAATAAGCCTTCGAAATAATATCCTGGTTCTGCGGCCGCGTTCCTGCCATTAACACAACCAATCCAAGCTTAAGCCGAGGCACCAGAGAGAATGTAGCGGAGTAGCCATCCAGATCGCCATCTTTACGTAGTACCTCATATCCCTTCTGTTCGTTGACCTCCCATGGTGTACCTGTGCGATTGGCGAAGTAGTCTTTGTCACAGCGAAACACAGGGGTTAGCATGATTTTCAACGTGTCGGGTTCCAATATTTTGCGATGATACGCTCCCAATAACATCATTGATAATTTTGCCAAGTCAGCAGCAGTCGAATACATCTGTCCTGACGGGCGATACCAGCCCAAATCATAAAGGGGCGCCGGTTGGCCACTGGCGTACACACCTACAGCCATTTGACTTTGGATGCCAGGGTTAATGTCAAACCCAGTGTCCTCCATTCCCAACCTGCTGAGAATGTTATCTGTGACCCATCTCTGGTAATTGACACCTGCAACCCTCTCAGAAAGGATATGGGCAAGCAAAGAGAAGGCCAGATTGCTGTAGTGGCACCTAATAGAGAAATCGAAGAGAAAAGTTTATTAGGCCTTCTTCAAGGAAACTTTATTTTGATGGTCCATTTTGCACATTTTGTTGAATTTAAATGTAGCTACATAGGAACTTTTTTTTTTTCATTAGAATATTAGCAGATTATTTTCTTGACATTTGCTGACACTGCTCCATCATAAGACTTTCTCCTGCCTACAAAAAACTTTGCTGGAAACTTTTTGTTAACTTACACTAACCCTAACCCTAATCCACACCTTCTTAACTTTACAGTGTACTTATAGTCTAACTCAGTGTTATGATTTATGTTTTTTTTTTTCCTGTTTTTTTTCACCCTCCTCTCCGTTTGCTCAACCCTAGGTTTCTTATTGGTTTATTATTCTGTCCATCATCATTATGACGCTCTCCGGTTCCACCAATCCCAGGACGAGCCGCAAGTATTTAAAGCCCTGTCAGTCCAGTGTGTGGTGTGCGCCCTGCCTCGGCGTACCCTTTGTGCTCCACGCAATTTGTTTGTGCAAATGCTTCGTCTATTTTGTGATCTCTCAGTTACTGTGATAATTCGAGTTGCTTGTTGAACTTTGTTGGCTTTAAGTAACATATGATGATGGTTGTGTGATTCTAAACTAAGATTTAACGGACTTATCCGGTTTGTTTTGTTTTAGTTTAGATTGATGTTTTGTTAGATTAGTTTGAGTGTTTTGCCACCCGTGTATTTTTGAGTTTTGTAGTTTGATTAGTTTAGTTCGGGTGTCGTACACACTGAAGATCTCGGTTTTTTATTTGTGTTTCTTTTTTGACGCCTAGTTTAGACATTAGATTTAAGGATTGTTTTGTTTTGTTAATTTCTTTGATTTGGCTTACACTCGTTGTTCTTGTTTAAAGATAATAATTATAAATGTTTGTTTGTTTTTTCTCCCCCATTTATTATTGTTACATGTTTCAATTCAATTATAGAGTAAAAGCTTTAAATGAGAGTAACTGAACCTTGCCTCATTATTGATCTGTCGCACACATTACACCTGTCTCACTTAAATGTTACAGCATCCCATTTTAACATCATAAAACACGTAACACTCAGAATTAGGATGCTTTCACACTAGCATTTTTGGTCTGCACCTGAGTTCATTTAAGGTCAGATTTCAGTACGTTTAGATTGACGGCTGTCTTCTGAGCTCAGTTGCGCACCCACAAACCATACTCAAGTCTGCCTTAAAGAGGTGGTTTTGGATACGGTTCACCTGAACTCTGGTCTGGTTGACTTTTCATATAAATGCAATAGTACCAAATAATGGAAGTCAACCACCAACTGTTAAACAAATTTTTGTTTTCCTAACATTAATTTGTGTGTGCATACAGTATCTCTGTGTATCACGCAACATTACCTAGGGAACATGCGGGACTGACCCAGTGCAAACACATTGATAATGTCTGCTTGTGTCTTCCAAAAATAACTTCTGCAGACATTGCGTGATGTTTTAAAGGTTTTTAATATTTCTGCAGCAGATAGACGCAAACCGCTCTCTGTATGTTCCCAAAACCAAAACATTCAGTAAAAGCAGAATGACCGTAATGTGCATACTTATTTCCATTTTGGCACCTTGACTTTCATGTTGCAACAGCTGTACACACAACAGTAGCTCAATGACGCAAGCGTACCAGAGTTCAGAAAGAAAAAAGACGGTGTGAACACAGACCAGCTGAGAACGTGGAGGGAGGGAGCAATCAAACTTGGGTTCAGACCAGGCTATCAAAGTGTGAAAGCATCCTTACACTAACCCTAATCCCAACCCTCCTGACCTTACAGTCTACTTACATTCTAAACTAGGGTGCTTTCACACTAGCACATCTGATCCGCACTCAGAGTAATTTGATGTCAGAGTTAGGTATGTTTAGCTAGTGTGAGCGCTGTCTTCTGACCTCGGGTGCACACCTGGGAACTGTACCTGAGCCCATCTGAAAGAGGTGGTCTGGGGTAGGGTACGCACAAACTCTGGAACGGTTCAATTCTGATGTGAATGCAAACATATCAAATAATGGAAATGAACCACCAACTTCACAACAAACATTAGTTTTCATAACGTTCATTCGTGTGTGCATGTCTGTGTAGCACCTTGGTAACAAAACCAAAAGATTCAGTAAAAGCAGAATGACAGTAATGTGCTTACTTATTTTAATTTTGGTGCCTTGGCTTTCATGGCCATCACCTGGCAATAGCGGTACACAGAACAGCAGGTTGATGAGGCAACCGTACCGGGGTATAGAAAAAAAAAAGACAGTGCCAACACAAACCAGTCAAGAAGTTGGCAAGAGGAGACAATCAAACTTGGGTTTGGACCAGGCAATTGAACAAAGTGTGAAAGCACCCTTAGATGGCATATTGTTGCAACTTATAATCAACAAAATGTGTGTAAGTGCGCCATGGGGCAGTTTCCGACTCATGCTGCACACAGTCGACCAATCACAACAGATCTCATCAGACCAATCATTGCTAATTAGCATCCCACAAAGGAGGGGTTTGGGTTTTGAAATGAATCGCTAAACAATTCATATGTCAGTTGTTGAGATAATTAGGTAAAAATAAATGCGTATTAAGACTATGAAAGTGTTTTTGACCTTGTATGCATATCAGGCCATTGTTGGGGACCACCAAAACCAACTATGACATTTTATAATGCACATTTGAGACACTTTAAAGAGACCATCCAAATAAAACTTTACCCTTCTTTTCTCAAATGTACCTTAAAGGAATGTTATTAAGAGACAGTAAAAAATCTATTATCATCATCATCATGGTCTATAAGCTTTTCAATGGGGCATACATGAGATAAGGATAATTTAAAGTATCTGGCAAGAACAGATAACCAGCTAAAATAAATTTGGCAGAAACGTACTTGGTCCCCGGATCTGCTACGAGCACATCATCTTGTAGGAGGTTGATTGCAGTCTTGGTCTTGCCTTTCCACAGTAAGTTAGTCCCACGGAGTCTTCGAGGTAGACCTGGGGACAATCCAGTAGGAGAGTAATGAATAATTAGGTTGTTTTTATGCCCAAAGGAATGTTATTGCTCATTTAAAAAGCTATTTGTTTTAGTCATATGAAAGTTTGCAGCTTAGGGAAATTGATCTTTTTTTAAACAAGTCAAAGCAAACAAATTATGCATAAATGTTCAGAAAACCAAACTTTCAACAAGGAAGTGGCTTGAAAACAGTTTGTCAGGAAATCATGATCTTGATTCTATGATCTATCGATTCTTTAGGTCATTGTGAATCTGAATGTCATCATAAACTGTAAAATCTTTGTGAAAAAAGTGGTTCAACATATTAGCATAGACCTTTGTAGAAGGTTATCATAGGTTTAGAAATAACAAAACAACAGATATAACAACCTTTGATATCTTTCAGAAATGTGTTTCTTTTTCTAATTTAGCTGATATTGAGGATTTTAAACTTGTTTTATGTTTGGCAGACAATTAAAGTGATGTAAAATGGCAAGTAGTTTTTTCCTCCTCCAGTCCACCTACAAATCATTTCAGAAGAGACTGAGTTGCACAGAAATAACTGAACAAAAATTTTATTCACTACTGTTAATGAGAACCAAACAATCATATTCGAAATTGCTCTGTTGTTGTCTTTTATGTTAAATTAGCATCCTAATCAGAGACTTCTAATCAGAGATTTCTTCTAACAAAGCTCCAAAAACACTTTTGTGTAAAAAAAAAAAAAAAAAAAAAAACTGTAAACATCTTCTCCCTGCCTCAGGTCAGTAGTCCGCAAGCACAAGCATAGAATTTTTTGTAGTAAATTTGATGTGGAAAACATTGGTAAACATGGTTTTTACTGTTTTTTTTTGTACAAAAAGGTTTTCTTGGAGCTCCGTACTACTGAAATGACAATGTTTTAAAACTGTTATTGGTTTATTTTCTGAACTTTGAACATCTTTGGACAGTTGCTGTCTATGAAGGTTCTCAAATTTCATCAAAAATATATTCATTTTTGTTCAGAAGAAGAATGAATGCTTTAGAGAATGGGAACAACATGAGAATGAGTAATTCATTTTTTGGTGAACTATCCCTTTAAACAAAAATGGATTGCCTGAGCATAAAAAAATATTGAATTATCAGATATTTGGCTTAAACCCTGTCCTGTCCAATCAACAAGAGTCAATATGGATAAAGAAAAATAAATGCATGAAGGCTCTTCAGGCTTCTATTGAAGGATTGAAGGTGTTTACAGCAAATATAAGTCTCAAAAAGTAGCAGCATTTGAGTAAGCGCAAAAAGTGCACATTTACTCTTGAGTCTTTAAGGCATAGCATGAAAAATGGCTTGCTTAATTTTGAAGCCTAAAGTTCTAAAACATATTTTTAATGCACTTTATAAAGCTGTGCTGGAGGCCCCCAAATGCTACGGATCACGTATGCCTCACTTCCACTCTTGAATATCTCACCAATTAGTTTTTCCAAAGCCACACTACTGCCTCAGCCTTCTGTCAGAGGCAATGTAACAACAACAACTGATTTAAAGAGCCCATATTATACATGAAATAGGGTCATATCCTGGTTGTAAGGGTCTCCAACAACAGTCTAATATGCATGCAAGGTCAAAAAACACTTTCATGGTCTTATAATCTGCATTTATTTTTACCTAATTATTCCAGCGACTCCTGTATGAATCGTCCAGTGATTCATTTGTTCCCAAACCCCTCCTTAGCGCGGAGCTAATCTGCGCTGATTGGACCGATGACAGTCTGCTGCGATTGGTCGACTGCCTTCAGTCAGAGAGGGAAATGGCCAATAGCTAATCAGCAATTTAAAAAGTAATCACAGTTCATACACGCTCGATAGTGCAGACGTGGATTTTAGCTGCCACACTATGGCGAGTGGATAGTGCCACGGATAACCGAACGAAGGAGACAGTCGTGTACTGGCCATACCACACACACACAAAAACACACACACACCTCCGGATGACAACGCTCCCGCTTCCGCCCGCACCCGCCAGGTTTTAGCCTGAGAACCCGCTCCGTTTTCTGCCCGCCGCGCCCGGTCCCGCTAGAGCGGAGAACACAACCAAAAATCACCCAGTATACAGTCCAGACAGCCAAGCTGTCGTTCGTTCGCTCGCTCTCTCGCTCTCTCTCTCTCTCTCTCATACGCGCGCGTGCGCACTAACACACACACAAGCACCACGCAGACTCTCTCTTTCTAATTCGCATAGCAATATCCGTGATATTGCTAGACAGCCCGCTCCCGTCCCAAATTAAACCCGTTACCGACCGCTCCCGCGATTTATTCGGAAATTTATTCCCGCGGCTGTCCCCGCGCCAGATTTCTGCGGCGCGGGAATAAATTTCCGAATAAATCGCGGGAGCAGAACTCTAGCACGGAGCTCCATAAACAAACAGCACGCGTCGCGTTTTTAACGTGACTTTGCACGCGATAAGATAAAATATCCAGTTAACCTGATACAGTACACGCGGTTACAAGTAACAAATCACAACTAAATACATTTGCAAGCTAGAGTCAACGAGGCAACAACTTTAACCGCACGTACTTACACTTGAGAAATGGAAGAAACCCATCCTGATGTCCATCAGTAAGTTACTGATCCTTCCTTTAACAAACGCAGATGAAGTATTCTTTGTAGCATGTAGCTTCCAGAAGTTTCCAGTAGTTTCCAACTGCTTGGCTATAATGCTGAGGTTTCATCTTTGGGTAGAGACTCAATATATCCATCTGCAATGTGACTTCAATCGACCGGCATGTTTGTGTGCGTGTGTTTGTGGGTGTGTGCGTGTGTTTGTGGGTGTGTGTGTGTGTGTCTGGGTTACTGCGTCAGAGGGCGGGGCCTCAGGTTTGAAATCTCCCGGGTTTGCGCGTGCACGTGAAAAACTTTGTTTCGTTCGTACGTCATGGCGAAACACCTAATGAGTCGGTATCAAGGCGACTCGTTTGAAGCACTATGAATCGACTCTTTTATAGATGAATCAACAGTTTTAAACACTGTATTCTTACAGATTTAAGCCTTAGCTGGATACTTCACTTCACTTAGAGCTGTGTTACACACTACATGGAGGGGAATTTTCAAAAACCCATAATATGGGCTCTTTAAAACTGATATGATCTTCTTAAAGGGATAGTTTACCTCAAAATGAAAATCACTCATTTACTTATCCTTGTGTAGTTTCAAACCTTTATAAGTTTCTTTTTTTTCTGTTAAAAACACAAATGAAGATATTTTGAAGAAAACTGAAAACCTGTAACCACTGTGGCTAGTAGTTTTTCAACATTACTAGCCACTTGCTATTTTCACTAGCCACAATTTTGTTTTTGGCAAAATTTATTTTATATGCATAAATTTGACTTTGGCATGTTAAAATTACTTGATATAAATTTTGTGTTATGTCCACATGCCTTCTTAACCTTTTTATTTACATGACTTTTAGGGCTCAACACTAAGGATTTACCATGTTTTTTCTCTGGGCACACCAAACTAATTATTTTCCTGCAATAAAAAAAACAAAAACAAAACAAAATGTGTGTCGTTCACAAACAAGCTAAATATAGCTGTATACATACACTTTTTATTCAACAAAAATGCTCTTAAAAAACAATTGACATAAAAAAAAATCTCATTATCTAAAACTATACACAGTATTTTTTCCAGGCTAAAAGTCCCAGATCATTGGGCAACTATAAATGGAGAGTTAATCTAGTAATAAAACAATGTTATTATGAAGGATGATAGCTAAACCATATTAACAAAAATAACTGCAAGCAAAAGAAAGCAGGTGGAAAAACATTCTACGTGCAATAGTGAAAGGGCGATCACGTACACACACTGTTAATGTTAGGCCCATTAATAATCTGTTCAAAGGATAGTAAAAGTGAAAGCAGCAATCGTTGATGCATACAAAAAATCTAAAGCTTTTTAAAGCAGCACGACCGTGGGTGCACAAGCACTGCTTTTTTTCCCATGCGCCTTACCATGCGCCTGATCATCCTCTCATTTGGTATTCACCTGCTTTCTTTTGCTTGCGCGTAAAGTTATCAATCATTCTGCTTCTCGGTTCTAAGAGCACATTAGCACACATATTGACAAACTGTCATAAACTAGCATTCTAATATTTAGGGACGAGGCAGCTCTGGCAGTTTAAAAATTATTTTCAACCAGTCAAAGTGCCTAGTAGGGGTGTCTGTCTAAATCGCCACAGCTAAAACCTACCCGCATTTGGTGAGCTGGCAGGTGTTAATGTCAAGCCCTGTACAGTAGGAAAAACAAATACTATGGAAGTAAGTGGTGACAGGTTTTCAGATTTCTTCAAATTATCTTTTGTGATCAACAGAAGAAAAATTCAAATAGGTTTTAAAACAAGTTGAGAAAGAGTAAATGGTAACCTACTTGTAATTTTAGTGTGAACTATCCCTTTAAATGTCTGTGTTTTAAGAGCAAGTTTCTGTTTTGTGTTCTTGTGTAACAGACAATATACTTCCTGCGTCCTGCAAGATTTTAATTTATATTAGCTATTAAATTGTCACCAGCTGGCGTTCTATAAGACAGAACAGCAATCACACACATTAAGCGAAGCTGTATTCTGCTGGTCTCTACAGGTACATTACTTTCATTACTGTGAAGTTACAATAAATGGGTTCTGTTTGTAATTCTGAGCTCTTGAGTTGGTTCCACTATATTTCCAAGCTCAACACCAGCAATTGAGGGCAAACAGCGGGCCGTCTTCTGTTCAAAGAAACATTCATTTGACCTGCTGCTATATGGTGAGCACATGCTGTGAACAAACACTGTTGTTATTCCTCATTCAGTGATTGTGCAAATAATCTCATCGCAAGGCTGGAAGCTGGAAACTCACCAGAAAGCTGGCTGGCCATTCTTCTTAATGTTACTGAGGAGGATCGGATTTGGACCTCACCGCTGTCAAGGAAGATCAGCCCATCTGTGACGTATTTGAGCTCAGAGTCTCTGCTTTTACCCAGGGGGTTTTTAATGGTGAAGTTGTCCACATATTTTTCCAGCGGGTCATCCAGGGAGCCCACCTTGCCATCTTCCCATAATCGATACAGCATCAGGGTGGGAAATATCTTGGATACACTGGCAATCCTATGGAATAGATGAACACAAAAGATTCATACATTTCAAGTATTCAAAAGCTGCACCAAATATGATTTTTATTATTTATGACTATAATCAAGCTATGGAAAAAATAACAACAGCTTCCGCAGCAATGAAATTCGGCATTAAAGTTGAATAATTCATCGCAGAAATACATTCGAATGGCACCGCTTTGATTAACCATATTTCTACTGTTGCCATCAGTCGAGCAAAGCGAGAATAAATCTGTTCTGACTCAATATAGGTTTTATTTTTTTATGTTTGAATAAAAATGTCAAACATTCAAAATGCTTTCTGATTATTTTATACTCTGTGACTTTGCTTGCTCTTGAAAACGCTTTTAACAAATCCTGACCTGCTTAGTGGTTTTGCTTTACGTGACACTGATTGCATTGTCAACATGATGTGCGTCAGAACTTGACACAGAATGTGGCCTTGAGTTGTTTACGAGCTCAATCTCAGCCTTTTGAACTATGAAAATGACATATTTAAAAGTGTGATCTTATAAATCACATATACTTCTTATCCAGAGGAGCATAAAACACCTTACAGCTCAGAGACGGATTATTACAGTACCTCTGTATAAAGATGACTTCATAGGAAGCAGTGCATGGGCTGATGTTTTGAGGATCTGATAAAAGCAACAGCTTCACTCGTCATCTGTATTCATGACCTGACAATGCAACTGCCAACCCTCAGGACCTTTAGAAATAATATTGGCCCAAACTCACCTCTGCACGACAGACCATGAAGGGATGAATAACGGGTATGTATAAAAAAAATATGAAGGAAATTGCTTTTGGTACAGCATGAAGAAAAAAAAAATGTAGAATGAATGCAGTTCTTTCTCGTTTAATTATTAAACATTGGTTTACTGAACAAATCGTGGAACTATTTTTTATTAAATTCATTTAAAATCACAATTGAAGGATACAAATATGCACAATACCATTGTACTAAATTCGATTTAATTCCAAATTATTTTGGTAAGATATAAAAATTGAGATACAATGATCAATATCCAAATTAAAAACAGTGATGCAAACATGTACAGTTACATTAATATGATCCCAGTTTATTCTTGAAATATTCCCAGCTCTGATTTCCAAGATAAATGTGGCTATATCTCAGAATAAAAAAGCACGAAGATTCAAATTAAGCCATGAATTATTTATAGACAAAAAAAAATTCATTAACTGTACCGAAAGAATTCAATGAATTTTTTTATATATAGACCTTTTCCAGGCACTTAACAGATATTTTATGCCTTCGGTTGACTTTCACATGCACAAAAAGAACCTGAACTTAGTTTTAAAATTCAATTGTAAAAAATGGTATATACAGATGTAGGTACAGTATTTAAACAATAAAAGCAGCATGTCCATCACAAACACAACATCATTGTATTAATTTGTATGAATCACTGTGTAAGGCTTGAAGCTTACGCTGCAATTCTAAACCGGTAATCGGAAACAGAAAGCAGTTGGAGGATGGTGTGTTTAAATCAATAATGTATCTGACTCAATTGTAATTAATCTGACTCCATTAAAGCTCCAACCAATCCTCGAAACTAGCTAAACATGAAAGCAAATTTGAGGAGATAAAGTGGGGGGAAAGTATATTAACATACTCGCCTCAGACCATGACTCAACAATAGTAAATAGATTGTACATTGAAATACATCAATGTCTATGGTGATTTCATCACTACAATTCATAAACTATCAAATGACACCAAACATGACAAAGTTATATGAAAAAAGATCACAAGCAGATGAATTGTGTATGGTGTAAAGCACAAGGTTATTGTAAGTAAATGGTAGACATGTGTATGGGAAGCTGTGATGAACTCTGTCACGCCAGGAGGACCCATCCTATGCTTGAAATGTCCCAGTAGTATATAATATTTTCTTAGCTTACAACTGACTTAATCTATTAACATACATTCCTAATTCAGTTCAATACAACCAGCATATAAGCCTGTATGCTCAGTAGTGCCATGTATCTTAATAATTATGTTATGAAAATGTATGCATTTAGAGTCTATTAATATTAAGTAATGATATCTCTCTGACAATTAATGACTAACAACTACTAACAACTATAAATATCTGTGATTTTTTTTTTAAACAAAACATTGATAGAGTCTAATACTTTCAATTGAATGAGGGAAAAGCTTGCTATTGTCCACTTGGGAATTGCAACAATATTAAGCTGTGGTGCTTGAAATGACAGATCCCCTCTATAATGCAAAATGAGCAAATTAGAAGTGGATATGGGCTGATTAAATCAGGCTAGGCGTATAATTGGCCTCTAAATGTGGAGATGTGTACTTCTTCAATGAGAAAGAGCAAAATGGCTCTTATGTGATGACGCTTGAATGATTGCAACTATATGGGTCCAAATCAAGGGCCCTCGAAAGGAGGAGAAAAAGCCACACAGACTCTTAATTGACAATTATGATAATGTACACTCACCATGACATATGAGGCTGATCTGAGTTTATTCTGTCACTCAGTATAAGTATTATATTATATGATGACATATATTAGGCTTACCTGTAAATGGTGTATTCATTCGGTGGTGCAGAAGTAGGATCGCTGCCATTTCTCCTGCCAAAGTTCCCTGTCCACAGCACTGTGTCATTATAGGTAACAATAGCAGACAATGAGGGCAGACTGATAAGGTTGATGTTATTGCGCAGTAGTGCGTCAACCTAAATAAAAGACAAAGAATTATAACAGCAATTAGGTACTTAAAATGCATTTAAAGTCCAAGTGTGATTCATGTGATTTGTTCATTATTAAGAGGTCCTAATAGACCCTTTGCTCACCAAGGCTGTACTTAGTTACTCGAAAACTAAACGAAAACTGTAAAAGGTGTGACCAAAGGTTGAAAAAGGTATATATATTTTTAAGTATATTGTATGGGTCAAAATTATTGTATTTTATTTTATGCCAGAAATCATAAAAATGTGAGGTAAAGATCATATTCCATAAACACATTTAGTCAATTTACTTACAAAAATATATATAAAAACATTTTTGATTATATGCATTGCTAAATACTTAATTTTACTACTTTAAATGTGTTTTTTTTTTTTGAGTATTGAGATATTTTGGAATATTGTATACTAACAAACTGTACACCAATAAAAAAACTCATTTATTCAGCTTTCATGTGATTTAAAAAATGGACATTTATAACTGGTTTTGTGGTCCAGGGTCACATTTATTTCCCTTAACATGAGTTTTCTCTCATTGCAGTCTTCAGTCTCACATGATCCTTCAGAAAATCATATTGGTTTGGTAATAAAGTAAATTTTATTTTAACGATAGCTGCGCTGCTTTGTATTTTTGTAGAAAATGTAATCCATTATTATTATTATTTATTATTTTAAGTTCAGAAGAACGTCATATATTTGAAATAATACTGTCACCTTTGACCAATTTCATTAATTTATGCTGAATACTTTTTGTTTAAACTATACAGTATACTAAGTAAAGATACGAATAAGGCAGTTTACATATTGGCTATATGTTGAAATCATTAGTCCACTAATAGGTTTTTTTTTGTGCTTTGCTGGTTGATAAATCCCTCACAGGAATTACATATTAAAAAAAAATTCTGATTAGATGCTGTGACAGTTATTTAACACTGAGCAGTTAGCTGTTTATAAGAAATGAAACAAAGTATTTGTATTTTTGTCATGTATGCAAACTGAATTTACCTACACTAATAGTAATCTGCTGTGGGTGTCATCTTGTGGTCAGATGGAGAAATTAATTTAGCACTGTCTGAACTCTCACAATGAATTATGAGTATGCTCGAGCTTTTCAGTGTACATCTGTTGTACACTTGTTATTGCAGTGCATTGTGGGATTGACTTTCCACTTTACAGTATGTCCACTGCGGTTTCAGACACCAGTACAAAAGGGCTGTTCTGTTGAATTTACAGGTACAGGGGGCAACTTTGGATACAGCCATTAGCTGCGTCCGAAATTGCATACTTCCATATTAAATGGTACTCTAAAAACAGTACGCAAGCCGAGAAGTATGTCCAAATTCATAGAATTCAAAAAACAGTATGGGAGAACTACCCGGATAACCTTCTATTTCAGGAGATATTCTTAAGTGTGCATACGATGGACGATACGCTATTCCATGATGTACCCCAAGAGAATTCCTGAATGGGAGTGAAAAGACCTAACTGACATGAGTAGGTCACGTGATCATGACAAAAAGGTGGATGTATTATGTCCGAGTTTCATTTATACTACTCACATTCCTATTGTGTAGAACAATGTACTTTTCTAACGGTCAAGTAGTAAATTCAAACGCAGTACCTACTGAGTAGTAGGTGATTTCAGATGCAGCCGTTGTTTTCACAGCAGAATTGGCTCAATCAATGGTATGGGTAAGGGGTAGGACTTTCTGTGTGCCCGACCAATGGTATGGTGTGTTCAAGAAACAGTACAATTTTTATGATTCTGTCTGGTGTTGCCACTGCCAAACCTCAACTTCTAAATACTACTAAATACTGAAAGCATTATGTATTTATTCAAGGTTATTTTTCTGTTAATAAACTCTCTAAATTTGTAATTTTACATTATGTTGGTCTCAATCAAGGTGGATAATGTTGGTCCTGGAGGATTGGTGTTTCTGCAGAGTTTAGCTCCAACCCTGATAAAACACACCTGAAGACTGGAGATAAAATCTGCAGGAAAAGTAGGATCAACATTCCATCAATATTACGGTCTAAATATTGTATGAAACTCTCCAGGATTATTGTGTGGATTATCTCTCTCTCTCTCTCTCTCTCTCTCTCTCTCTCCCTCCCTCTCCCTCTGTTGTACAACCATTGATTACCACATCTCACATTTTAATTCCATTTTCTGCAACAGACTTTTAAAGTGTCACTCTGTCAAATGCTTCCAGGTGCAGTAAATATAATTTTTTAGCACCACCTTCATAAATAATTAAGGTATTTCACGCTTATTATAGCCACAGGTACAGTTTGCGAAACTGCTTTTTTAAGCTGGTACACTCCAGCAAATCGCTTTAGTCCAAAGAAACCATTTAAAATAATGACCTAGATAAATAGATTGGAGTAAAAAAGTTTGAAATCCCACAAGGAAATAATTATACAAATATGACCAACATACTTATTTAGATTTTTTATTATTATTATTATCTGCAGTGTAATGGTTCATTTTGGTTCAGGGTTCGTCTTTACAAGTGTACCTTTTCAAGCGCTCCCTTTAAAGTGGGGATGGGATGCTCCAGAGGTGTTGGCTCCGGGAAGCGAGGGCACATTCTCACAGCTTTGGATCTTTCATCTGCATTATCATCTAAAGAATGGGCACAGTGTCATTCACATACAATATAAGAAAAGTGAGGACATAAGGGTTAAAGAATATTTTGTACAAACACTGAAATACAGTAAACAAAGGCAAAATACATTAATTTATAAATCAAATTAACACTAAACAGAGTTTAAATTTTCTATTATGCCCTTTTAAAGGTTATTATTGTATATTTGGTTTTGGAGGTTCCCTACAAGGTTAACGTCCATATAGGTCATAAAACATTTCCATTTTATATACTGTAGCATCAGATCTTATTTTACTATGTTTGAAATTATTGTTTTAAGCTTAAAACTTTGCCTTATTGAGATCTCACTCTTTTCTGATTGGTCAGATTATATACTGCTACAGCACATCAAGTCATGTCATTGTTATTTCAATTGACCTTACGCTAAGCCACACCCCAATCATGGCTTAGAAACCGTAGCTATGCGCACGGACTCTGTCAAGCCTTCGACTGAGGGAAACAGGCCAACATGTTGTGCATATGGATTGTGCAAATCTGACACCAGGTATCCTAAAAGTTTGGACAGGGTGGTGGAATTTTTTCCCTTTTCAAAACCTAAAACCTAAGGGGAGAAATGCCAGCGTGGATCAAGCTCTGTGAGGGGCCCTAAAGGAGCAGAGATAAGTTGGTTTTGTGTTTGATGTCTACATTCAGTGATAGACCTACTGTACGGCAATAACTGGCACATCTCTCACCCTAAACAGAAATGTGTTTCCTACAAAAATACCAAGCAGGTTATGTTTCACAGCTGTCTTTTTTTCGTGTGATATTATGAGCACTGCTCCGTTTAAGCCTCGCCATATCAGTCATACTAATAGCAATCATGTATCCATCTGTTTCAAGCTACAAATATTTGAAATTACATATTAACAGAACAAAACAGAGATATGAACACAAACTGAGCACTTGCTATCAATATACTTTCCCCTTTCTGGCTGTTCTTTCTGTGAATGAATGATGTGGAAGCCCTGTCCATGCGTGTTTCTTCGTCGGTTAGTAACGCCATATTTCATTGCACAGCAATTAATCTATCAGGCTTTTTGGCTAAGAAAGAGAAATCATGGTTTAATAAGTTATTGTTAGGTTATTTTTAAATTTCTCCTGCTGTGCATAAACTAAGCTGTTGAATGACCAGTGTATGAGGCTAAGCTAGATTTAATTTTGATTAAATTTTTTTCTAATCGGTTGCCTATTGTGTCGTAAATATACTCCTGTAATGTATACTGCAGTCCTTTTTTGTCTGGCTTTCTCAGATATCTCACCTGTTCAACAAAAATGACTAATTATATCCCTGGGAATATCTGATTCTGGAGCATACACATTGTAATAGACGTTCCAGGCACAAAAGCTTGACAGGCGTAGCAACAGTAACTGAGGATGGCGGGGCTTAGCGAAGGGTCAATTGTGCTTCATTACAATTTGTGTCAAAGAGTAAAAACAGGCAATAATGTTGTTCTAGTCAGTTCATGTTGATTCAGTTTAGTTCAATACAACTGGCATTGTTTAAGAATGGGATTCACTATCGTCAATTTATTATGTAAACTTGCTACAAACCTAGTATGTAGCTTTGAGCAGGAAGACTGAAATTATTAAAACTTTTCACACTTTCCCCAGGGACAAACAGATTTGTTACACTGACTGTTACTATTTAAAAACAGTACAAAAGGAGCACTTTAGTTCTTTGGCAGATTAATTTTGAATGCATATACAAATATAAGCACCACTTTAATTTCCATACCTAAATGAACATGAATAGTGCAGGTCACTTTTATTGATACATTTCACCAATGTGCTAAAATGTTTTAAATTGTGCATGATGTAAATAACCTGGGCTGAGCATTTGAAACAAAAAAAGTCATCATGCAGGTGGACGAAAGGTTGTAAATGTAAAGGAAGCCACCTTCGTATGGGTGAATTTGTTTTAGCACGGAATCACTATAGTAATTATTCCAAGAAGGTTATGACCACTAAATTAGTGCTTAATGCAAATAGCTTGCCGCAATTATCCATTTTGCAGGCCAGTTCAGAGTGTGAGGTTGTGGAGGACGAGGCACAATGGCATGATTAATGAGATTAGCCTTACTGTAGATTCTGAATACGAGCTATTATAAACTAAATTGGGAATCTGGAATACAAGACATGTTGGAAATATACAGTACAGGTTATAAGTTGATATTAGTTACTTTTTTAATGAATTGAATTAGGAATAATTGTATATTTCTGAATTTCTCAGTCATCTGATCAAATCAAGTCACTTATATTGTCACATCATCAGCAGCATGTGTACAATGATGAGTGAAAAGCTTAGGTGCTGGCTCCAGACAGTGCAAAATACAACGACATACTCCCAAAAAACACAACAATATATAATTAGCAATGTTAACAGTAATACGTAGAAGAAAATGAATAGGTGTACACATAGTCTGACTGTTGGTGGAAAAAATATAGTAGGCAATATTGGTTTAAGTAGGGATTGGTTAAAGTGCAGTGCATGCAACATCTTGATAGTATGCAGTGAGGGGTATGGAAAGAGTTTGTGTGAGGTGTGTTGAGTGCGTTAATGCTCACTTTAAAATATTTACTTAATGAATAACAATAATCTAATAAATTATATGTTGAAAATAAAAAATAAATATAAAGATAAAAAAATAAACAAAAAGTCTTTAAAGCAAAAATCACTAAATGAATATCCATTTATGATACTGTACTTTGCAATGATGTGATGCTTAAATTAAAACACTGCATTTGATTGATTAAACAAATACCTTAACAATATTTAAATATTTTATCATCCCTTGACTGAAGGTAGTCATGTCTGCACTGAAAACAATGCCATATATTAATACCACTGTATTTCTATCCTATTGAACTTTTTAATTAATAATTTGAATCAGCCTTTGAATTCATAATTTATATTTTCCTTTAAAACGTTTTATGTACTTTTGTCTTTTTTTTAAATTATACACTAATATTCAATTTATCTTTTAAGTTTAGCTCAAATGTTTATGAATGTAAATGGAATTTCAAATTAAAATGTTTTCACCAAATACATTTGTTTCAGCTTTAATTAGCAAAAATGTATTTCATAATTCATTTTTAGAATAATTTTTAGCATTTTTTTACCTCTATTTGATAAAAAAAAATGAAGTGGAGACAGAAATGCATGCGTGGGAGGTAGAGAGTGGGGAACAATCCACAAAGGACCTTGAGTCAGGAATCTAACTCATTTTGCAGTGAACACCTTAGTGCTATGTGTCGATGCATTATTGGCGCAGACATATTTAATAGCTCTATTAAATTTGTCTTACAATATAATAGTCTGTTTTATAGAACTATAAATATGTAGCTCCACTGCAGCTTCACCTGAAAAAACTCTTCCATCTTTAGCATTTTAAGTCAATCCTCACTCAGAGAAACAGTGGATAAAAGGATCTACTAATCACACCTCATGTAACCTCTCAGACATGCATCTACAGCATGACACCAATCTATACATATTTTTGCCATAGCTATATTGTAGAGCAGTAGTTCTCAAATTTTTTTCATCAAGTACCACCTCAGAAAAAAATTGTCTCTCCAAGTACCACCAAAATTAGCAGTATTGAAACAAAGTAGCGTAGTAGGCTCAGTAAAGCAGCTACAACTCTGCACAGTTAAAAAAACGTGGCAGATTACCTCAGAAATATAGGCTATATGTCATATATGGCATATTATATACATAATTTTTGCTAAATTTTGAAATATGTAGCATGTACATGACATATTTTATTCCTCCGCGTACCACTAGAAGGAAGCCTGCGTACCACTAGTGGTACACGTACCACAGTTTGAGAACCACTGTTGTAGAGGAATCAGTGTGATGGTGATTTCTGCAGGTACATCATATCACATTTCTTATTTAAAGTTTAAATGTGTGTTTAAATTTAAAAATCACTCACCTTGCACTAACTTGGGAAGCGTGTACTGCCAAATGAAGCAAGCGGTCATGATGATTGACAGCAGCAAGAAAAACACCAGGCCCAGTTGGGTCCATTTCACCTTCATCTTGCTGGTCTTGGTTAACCCGTCTAAGGCAAGTGCTGGTGCAGGCTTTATGAAAACCACAACAAATAAAAAAAAAATGAAAAAAAGAATGAAATAATACTTTACTATAAAATGTACTAAACTACCAGCTAAATGTTTTTGTCCTTTAGGCTTATCATGGCTGCCTTTATTTGATTTAAAAGTGTATTTAATTACTGAAATATTATTTTAATGTGACATTTATGTTGTTTTATTCAGATATATTTTACAATTGGATTTTTTCCTGTGATGTCAATGCTACATTTTCCTTTACATTTCTATAAATCGTTATCATCACAACATTATACACAACATTAAAATGCAAACATTTCTTATTATCAAGGTATTTTGTGTAAACTATTATATTTCTACAAATATGATTTTTTTTGGTAGGCAATCAATTAAATGTCTACACTCAAAACAAATACATATAAATTAGCAAATGAAACACTCTCCATGTCTCTTTGCTGAATTCATTTGTCAATGTGTTAGTCATTCAAAATATTAATATAAATGAGTGCAAATCCAAGCAATCAAAGATTGAACTGACAAAGTTATTCAAGCAGTAGAAATGATGAATCTTGCAAAACAGCAGTAAATAACAAATGAACTCACCATACATAAATCTCCATTTGTACCTTTATACAAATCTATTTCAACTAGCTGCGGCAATCCAAAAGTGTGTCGACTACATGCGGAATTCCTCTTCTTCTAAAGCGGGAAACCCCATTATGCTGTAATTACAGCCAAGGTGCCAGCGGGTGAACACAGAGCTGACTCCTGCCATGGTCACACTGACTGTGGCATAATCCTGGCCTCCAGACTCCCTTTGACAATTCAATTTCCTCTCTCACCACGGCACAGCGCCCAACCTGACATCATAATCCCAAGATTTACCCCTCTAAACCCCATCAGACCAGGGCGGTTCTTTATCTTAATCCCTGCAAATCAATTCACTTGGCTGCTGTTTCCCGCTTTCAGCACTTGTGTGGCATTCCCTGCTCCAGGCTTCCCACATAGAAAGAATTCAACTTGATTTTTTTTAGTTGTGTCCTAAAGTGTACAGATGACAGGACATGTCGGAGTTCATCTTGCAAGTGCATGAAAGTCTATAAACGTCAGACGTTACGTCAGAGTTACCTAAGGCACTCTTTTTAAAGGAACACTCCAGTTTTTGTTTTTATGGAGAGAGGTTCATTTTACAAGGTATTTAAGAGTTACAGTTGAGTTTTTAACATTTATTTGCAGTTTTACCATTCATTCAGCCAACCTTTAGGTCTGGCAGAAGCACTTTTAGCTTAGCTTAGCATCAATCATTGAATCAGATTAGACCGTTAGCAGTTCTTTGACTATTGCTAATGACAATATAGTTCTTAGACATATTGACAAAATAGTTTCTTAAAAAAACATAAAGACAGCTCAGTGGCGCAGTGGGTATTGCTGTCACCTCACAGCAAGAAGGTTGCTGGTTCGAACCATGGCTGGGTCAGTTGGCATTTCTGTGTGGAGAAATGTGAATGTTCTCCCCGTGTTTGTGTGGGTGTCTTCCGGGTGCTCCGGTTTCCCCCACAAGTCTAAAGACTGTTGTGTATGTGTGTTCATATAGTTCCTAATGGTGTGCGTTCAACATTGTGTGCAATATTTGTATGCTTATTACCACCTCTGGACATAGAGGGGTCGCAAGTCACTAGTGTTGCTATTTTAGGGGTCACGGGCTGAAAAGTTTGAGATATATAACATTTATATAATTGTAGTGGAGGAAAGTTGAATAAATTAATCGACAATGTTAATGCTCTGTTCTGGCTTTGTACTGCCAAATAAAATATTACTCAATAAATTCAATTCTCTTATGCTGGTATGCGAATGAGTAAATTACATGCATAGTCAATGCAAACATACAAATAGAGGCCACATGGTGCAAATGATGAAAATGTGTTTGCCCTTATGTGAAGAATTCAACTCAATGGCGTCTACCACAAGTTCAAACAACTGAGCTTGAGCTAAAAATTGTGTTGTGAGAGGTAAAAACATCTCATGATTAAACTAGAGATAGTGACACGATTTGGTGTGAATCCAGCATTATATTTACAGAAAAAGTAATTTGATAAATAAATAAATAAATCGAACAATCAATTAATCAATCAATCAATTTTCTTCGGCTAAGTCTAGAGGTCAATTTGGTGGCCAACTCAATTTGGCAGGGGGCCATTCCAGGGACTACAGCTGGGGTGCCGCAAAAAAAAAATAAACGGTAATTAAAATAACGGTTATTAAATTATAGAGATTTACCATAAAATAACGGACATTAAATTAATTTTCTTGAATTTTAATTTCTGGTAAATTTCTGTAATTTAATAAGTTATTTTACTGTAAATTTCTGTAGTTTAACAGCTGTTATTTTACTTTTTTTTCCGGCACCCCAGCTGCCAGAAATAAACTGTAAAATTTCAGATTTTTTTTACAGTGTAGATAAGTATAAAAAATAACACAACTGGAACAACTACAGCAGTCACCGTCATTGATTTCATATGAAGCAAGAGATTATGATGACATATGAAGAGGTGTGCAGGTGCTGTAGTTATGTCCCATTTTTTAGGGGTAAAATTAAAAGACGTTCTCCTTCACACTCTGTTTCAAGGGCCAAGGGGAAAGGGTACAAAGATAGAATTGGGATTGGGTCAAAGTGGGTATTAGACCAAACAAGAAGCACTGCATTAAATATTCTGCGCCATGTCTTTAAAATATGGAAATAGTTTTTAATCCAGTATTTTCAATGGAGTTTCTGTGCACGCCTGCTGCTTATGATGGAGCCTACATGCGTTAAAACGATTTTTTTGTTTTTTTTTTAAACCAACTGGAAGCTTTGTCTGTTTAACCCACGTGAACAAGGGGAGAACATGCAAACTCCACATAGCATAAAAGATCGGTATAGATCCGGTCTCTGAATACAGCCAGAGACTATGCTAACTGTTTTAGCCGCACAGCATGTCAACAAGCACATTCAGAAAGAAATGTGAAAACATGCTTGCCACTTTGATGTCAGCAGTCTATGGAGACTCCAACAACAGAACATTTGCAATGCTGTAATTGATTTCTGGTGCGACATGTAAATCTCAAGCTGATACAGCTAGTAAACAGAAATGGCTGCAGTTCACTCATGGAACGAGAGATCTATGCTAAATACAGTAGTGCTTTGTAATTGTCTGTGCAGCCAGGGACAGAACAGTATGTTTTGCTCAAAATATTGTTGTGTCGTGGGTGGAAAGTTCAGATTAAAGGGCAGTGTTAATATAATTTTATCCCCTTTCCTGTCACTAGAGAGAAATCTGAACATATCTTTTTACAAATGCTTACATAGAAAGACTTACCATTTTTACTGGGTTGTCACAATTTCTGAGTTGGTAAATGTACCAGGGACCCGATTATAGCAATTACACATGGAACAAAATCAGAATTTAAGATATGTCCACTGTAATGTGCACCATTTGGCTCTCAAATTGTCTATTTTTAGTCACTCAGAGCCATCATTTGGCAGCATTTCTCCAACAAAAAGCTTATGAGGCCATTAGTAGGTGCTAAATCTACTGCACTCCACTCATACAAGGCGCCTGACATGTGACTCTATAACTGCGGTCTGATTGGAGCAACTGAACTGAAGGTAAAGCTCAACACTGGGATTAACAGGAGCAGCAGGGTTTGACAGCGGGATGAAAGAAACCACCATCATTTATAAACACCCAACTGCGAAATTACTGGAGTGTGAATATTAGATTGACATCCTCTACAATGCAAGAAAAATGAGGGCATCATGCCTACAGTAATTATATTATATTATATTATATTATATTATATTATATTATATTATATTATATTATATTATATTATATTCTGCTATTATAATATTATATTATTATTATTATTATTATTATTATTATTATGTCATATTTATTATATTATATTATATTATGTTATTATAATATTATATTATTATTATTATGATTATTATGTCATATTTATTATATTCTATTATATTCTGTTATATTAATTACTATATTATATTTATTACTATATTATCTAATATTATTAATATATATATATTTCCTGTAATGTTTCTTAAAATAAAATATTATTAAAATAAATAGAACAAAAATCAAAGCAACAAAAATAACAAACAATTTTGTCCTATGAGAAATGTATTTATTCATTATTTTATGAAATTAATAATGGGATACTCTGATAAGAAATTTCTCTTAACAATAACAATGTAAAAGTATTAAAATTATTCACACACCCACACTAATACACATACGCACACACATTTATAATATAATATATATACACAAGCACACAGGCACACGCATACTAATTCATGGTCATGTAATAATGAATTCTGAGAAACAAAAAAGAGCCTATGCAATTTGATCCCACTTGTGTAACCTGTGCAGAATCAAGCCGTGAGTCTGACTGAATCAAATATGATTGCTAATGGGATAACAGTAAAGCCTCACACAGACACGCTTACATGGAAATATAGCCACAGATGGTCTCGAACTAAACAATGATGCATCAGCGGATTAGTACATTGCTTGTGACTCAACAAGAGAAGCTATATAATTGTTCAGTCTTTGTGGTTTACTTCTTTTGAAGAAGGATTTGTATTGGATTCAGTCATGCACAGTTTCTCTGCAGATCTCTACCATGTTTTTGTTGAAGCTGCATTGACATTACCTGAGGCTGGACTCCATCCACAGACGTCTCCCTCAGGACCACCTTGCTTCCCTTCGCTCCCATATTTACTCTGGCAAAGCAGAAAATACAAGCGATTCACTGCTTCAGTCAAACGATGTGAAAATGAAGCATAAATCTTATATCAGATTTTCTTTGTAGCTACTGTATGTTTCATGAAGCTAATGTTTTGTTGCATCAATGCATTTCTTCAAAAAGTGCATTAAAACAAAGTTCATCCATTCTTTGACATAAATACATCACCTTTAAGAAAACATTTTTACATATTAAATATTATCTTTAAGGATGATGTTGTTCTTTATATATACTTTAAAATTAATAAAACGATATACACTATAGTGTTTCCCAGTACTGGGTTGCCGCTGAAAGGGCATTCGCTCCATAAAACATGGGCCGCAATTGTTGGCGGTTCATTCTGCTGTGGAGAATATATACACAATTTATTCTTTTGGGTGTTTGTCATTAACACATTTTTGCCAGGCAAATCAAAGTAACAAACTTTGAGTAACAAACCACCACCAACAAAAGAAAAACAACTAGCAGAAACATGAATGAATGAATGAATCAATCAATCAATCAATCAATGAAGGAATCAATGAATTTATGAACCCAGCAGGCACTAGACATTAACATGGTGTCAGATTGGCGATGTACCCCAACGTCGTGGGCATGTTGCAGTTTAGGTGAAAATAATAATCTGATTGACATCAGAATCAAATGTCAGACCGACATTAGTGTCCAACGTCTGACAGAGGTTTTATTTTGGTTACTTTCCAAAACAACCTAAAACAATCAAATATAAACATCTAATGATTTTACAGCTTGAGATTGTGTGGACGTTACCACCATGACGTCTATCAGACATTGTTTTTTTGCTTGGCTTACCTGACGAATAAATGTCAGTATTTGACATCAGTATGAAGGTGGTTTAAGATGTTGGCTCAACACTGGATTTTGGTCACTTTCCAACACAACCTAAAATCAACCAAATATCAACGTCATTGAAGTCATTATTGGACATCAAAATAACATCTGTAAATGCTGGCTAGAAATTTATCAATTTATTAATCTAACCCCTTATTAACATCTTATCACATTGTGTGCTTGCTGGGAATAAATGAATTAATAAATGAACGAATGATAAGGAATGATACTACTGTATGAATAACAGTGTATGCTTAAATACATAATATAAAAATAACTTTATAAAAACACAAGTAATTTTAAGAAAATTGACATTTGAAAAAAAAAAACACAAAATAAATGTATGAAATAAAAGAAAATGTAAATGAATGAATAAATGAATAAATGAAATGTTAGCCCAAAGTTTTACGACAAGCTAAAGGTAAATAACTAACTAACAAACAAACTTTTTTATTAAAATGTATTAGTTTTTCTCAGTCACTTTGGTGCATTTCTCAATTAATGAAATGAGGACTATTAGTTTAATATGGAATATTAATAGATGGATGGATGGGCGGATAGATGGATGGATGGATGGATGGATACTGTAGATGGATGGATGGATAGATAGATAGATAGATAGATAGATAGATAGATAGATAGATAGATAGATAGATAGATAGATAGATAGATAGATAGATAGATAGATAGATAGATAGATATGATACAGAATAAAATACATAAAAAATGGGCAGAGTTCTGCAGTTTCCTATAAATAGCCGTCACAACATCCTCTTCACTCTAGTCTCTGTGTTGTTCAGCTGGAAGCTTGTCATTCTTCCTGTTTTCAGCAGCTGCCCGAGTGAATAAACTGTTCTCTTATGGGTCTTAAACTGCAGCCTCCTCCGTTAACTCGATATATGAAAGACGTGTGCTACATCTTCTCATTTGTATGTGACTCACACCTTTAAAACCCAGGCAGTCAAACACACATTTTGGCCCTTAAGGACAGGACACGTCACTCTTATTGACTCTGACCATCTACAAAGCTCAGGGAGAAATAGCACATATCTGATGAGCCTTCACATCCCGCGAGTTATATGTGAATGTCAGCTATTAAAACTCAAGAAAATGTTTCAGTGCAAGCTCCCGGGGGCTCAATATGCCCACCAAAGACCTGTCCTCTTAACACATGCATATAAATGCAGAGCGAAAACCTGTTGTTCAGTTGATGAGTCACTGTCCTGAGAGCATAGAGTTTTCTTAACATACTTTTCAGTGACACACTATTGTTCACAAGCTGATTCATGCCAAACAACAAGCAATAAAGTGTACTTAACATTTAATGGTAAACATATTATTTTCAAAAACATAAAACTATTAAAACAAGACGTCCGTGTCCATTGCTAGTAGCACTGGCATTAAATAAACAGGATTTTATAAGCTGATAGTGAATAGATCAGTGCTGTTTTAGTCCCTAAGAGCTCATTATCATGGCTGCATTGTTAATGCTGTGTGAAAATGTCATTTTTTTATCATAAGGGTTTAATTAAAAAAAGACACTACAAAATGCTCAAAACAGTAGATGTCCAGTTTTAAGGCCATTACAATGACAAATATTTCCATATTTCATGATAATGTCTGAAAAGCTGTGCTTATGATAGCTTCTCCATCTTAGCTTGGGTGAAAAAAACATATGTTTGACGGTTTCATTCATTCAATTTACTTTAGCTTAGTCCCTTTATTAATCTGGGGTCGCCACAGTGGAATGAACCGCCAACTTATTGAACATGTTTTATGCAGCAGATGCCCTTCTAGCTGCAACCTAGTACTGGGAAACATCCATACACACACATTCATACTATGACCAATTTAGTTTATTAAATTCACCTATACCACATGTCTTTAGACTTGTGTGGGAAACCAGATCACCTGGAGGAAACCCATGTGAACATGGGGAGAACATGCAAACTCCACACAGAAATGCCAACTGACCCAACCGGGACTCAAACCAGCGACCTTCTTGCTGTGACAGTGCTAACCACTGAGCCACCATGTGGCATGTTTAACTGTTTAAAAGTATTAACCCTCTCAAGGCAGGCGTTGCTGATTTGCAATAGTTAAAAGCATAGATTCTGCTTGTTTCTAAAATTTAATTTGAGCTTGAAAGGGTTAAAAGACAGTTTATTCAGTTTATTCTGCAATGTGAAAGTAGGAATTTCTGGATAATTTACCTAAGAAGGAATTGACAAGGAATAACAAATGTTAATTCGTCAAGTATGACTATACATAAATAATATAATAACAAAATACCAGTTTGCAACATCAATTAGCATAACAAGCAGCTTTTTACAGCTAGAAATCAATAAAAGTGAATGAGACCAGAGGTCTTTAGCTAATATGGTTCCAATGGATGCGCCCACTCTTACATGAATGAATAAGTACATTATTATATTCATACATGCACATATATGGCATAAGACTAAAAAACTTTCATCCAATTAAATGTAGTTGGTTTATATTCACATTGGTTAGTTTTTTAACAAAGACAACCTGTGACGTGCTCCCTTTACAAAACATAACTGCAGTAAACTAAAGTAAAACTGCAGTACAACAGCAGTATAAAGAAATCTAACTGCAGTAAAATTAAGTACAATAGCAAAATTGCAATACAATGAAGTATAAACAGTTCAAATACACTGCAATAAAGTTCACCAGCAGTATAAGTCATAAAGTAAAAACAAGTTAACTCCATCTTTACTGCACTTGTGGTGCTTTAGTCTAATATGCCAATGTTGTGGTAAGAACTGTAATGCATTTGTGTTCCAAGGGGTTCGTTTTTCATCTTCCAAGCATATTTTGTACTTTTTTCAGGGATGTTTTTTGCATTCAAGTCATTTTCTAGTATAGTTACTAGTTCTAGTAGTTTTCTAGTTTATTTGCAAAAACGAATAATAAAAATAACTGAAGTGAACAATACAACAGCAACTATAACGCAATAAAGTTTAACAGTGAATGACATGATCTAGTAGGACTCTGTCAACGTTAATGGGCGCTTTCGGGATTTCAGGAGAGACTGTTTCAAAGATATTATGCTAACCCATTAGCATTTATGCAGATCACCTACTACACCTTTGAAAATACACTTTTAAAAAGATGCAGCCTCAGTGACAGCTCTTGTATCTTTATTTCTGAGAGTGTATTGTATATTGTCACCAACCTGATTTCAACAATTAGAACATCTATGTTGATCCAGGAACAGCATTCCAATCAGCCAATCAGAATCAAATATGTTTACTGTTTATGTTAAGTTTAGGTTTATGGTTAGGTTTATGGACCTCTACATGATTGTTATCCAACTATTCCCCTCTTATTTTGGAAATAATTTACAGTTATGGTTGGGGAGGGGTAGTTATGGATTATATTTTTAAACAAAAATAATGCTCCAGGATCAACATGGATGTTAATCCAGGATCGAATCATGCTTGGCAAATTCATGACCTGCATATATTGTGCAAACCACAATCCAATGCAACATTTCAATAGCATAATTTAATAACATTTTAGTTATAATATGGTGGGTCAACACTTAATTTCAATATCATTTGCTTTGTACCATGTAGTATTTATAAAATGGCATAATGTGCAGTATTCAGTATCTAGTAGTCTTGTATTTCAGTCCTACAGTAACATTGACCTCCATATTTGAGCAATTAGAAATTTACAATGCATTTATTTAATATTCTATGCAGAACGGAGCTTTAGTGATTATGTGATTTTCTGTCCATGTTCCTTCTTTCCATACAAAATAAAGCAGATGATCCGACAGTCTCACTGTGACTGATAATTTGAGCACCAGGGAAAGCCTGTGCATGCGGCATATGAACAAATAATGAAACATGAACTCACCTCACTTTTAACCAGCACTTTGGCACTGCCTCTGCAGGCTGGCTCGCAGTATTGTATTAACACATTCAAAGAGCAAACCAGCTTAATATATACAGCAGTGGCTCATATAAAAGGCCATCTGCAAGCTTCCAGCTCCAGACAAACTCCCTCATGGCACACAAACAGGATCCAAATGCATAAACCATATAACGTTTTTATGAGCAAAAAATGTCTCATATTTTTACCAGGAAAAAAGAAAACATCATCTGCTTTATGAAAAAAAGACATGCAAAAGTAAAGGAATAAAGCATTTTCCATAAGTGCAATACTCCAGTGCAAAATTCATCCAGTTATGAAGCATTCTATATGAATCCAGGGTATTAGTGAGATTAAATGGACTTTGCTTTTCCCTGGCTTCAGTAATGCTAGTCCATTTTCTCTCTGCATCACGTTGTGTCCTTTCATTTTAAACTGAGAAAGTTACATTTTTGTCTCATTTTTGTATCATTTTCCACTGCAGAATTTACTTACAATCGAATACAGCAGTTACGTTCAGTACACTGCACTGGCATTCACATGTACTGTAGGCTACAATATGACTGATATCCAAACATAATTTCGTCTAATATAAACGCATGAACCAAAAACACAAGAAACGCATCTATTTTAACATGAACTTACCTGTTAGTTTGGTTTAGGAACGCTTTTCTTCGTTGATGGTTGAAAGAGTATTCACACACTGCACGCTCTTTCGTGTTCGGGTAGCTTACTGTGAAGTCACGACAGATGTTGGTATCATGGCCATGGGTAAATCCAGCTTGCATCAGACCCAAGATTCTGGATTATCTGCCATCTGCAACATCTGTCAACACTGGAGAATAGGCAGAGTGATGATTGAGCACTAGTGTTACACAGGAGTGTCACTATATGGCCTAAGAGACAAGGAAGCTTTTTTTAGTAGCCAGGCTTTTGTAATTTAAAGTGCCATAAACATATTGCAAATATGAAACCAAGATGCAAGATATTTGTATCTAAAGCAATGACACTATATTTGCAACATAAGGTTCTGCATATTTTATGAAAGTAAATTGTTATACCTTTGCAAAATCTTCAGTTTTGCATATAAAACATTACACCTTTTATAAAGTAACTCTTTAAAGATCCTATAAAATTAAAATAAGATTTTTTTAGATATTAGTATAAGTATTGTTAGTTTATAGGATATCTATAAGCTAGTGTGCTCCAAAACAGTGACATCTGCATTTAGAAGATATAAAGCTGATACAATCATGTAAGGCTTGTAGTTTGTCACTTCCGCCTAAATGGATCAGGGGTTATTTTCACCTCACCTCATACTTCAGTTTCTCATCAAATCATAACCAATCAAATAACAAGCCTGTCATGCACCATATCTGACATGCCTTGTCCCCTTCAAGATGCTTCACATTTAATGCACTTGAGCTCAAGCACTCTCACTGGTAGAACAATGATAAAGCAAAAAACTATTAGCTGTTTTTTAAAGGGGAGGAGCTACACTATGCCCCTCCCTCTCTGTGTATTGGTTGAGATTAGGTCAGAACACTGAATAAAAATGCACATTATAAAGCACTTCACTGGACGTTTAAGGCCAAATAAAAGAAATGTATAAAACAAACTGAATGTGAAACGACACGTTACCATTACTGTCTAAATGTAAATGTCTTATGGCAACTCTACAAAGTTTAAAAACAGAACAAAAAACAGAATATGCTCAAAGGACCACTCACTTACCCACCCACATAGCAAAATTTCTCTGTCAACAACAACAAGTCTCAGCCAAGTTAATAACTCATAACTGGGCCTAAACTGGGCCAGATAGGTTGGTGTGTCACGATTGCAATGCAATTGATAAACCCATGGAGTGATGCGCTTTAGGCACACTATTTTTCTCAAAGTGACCTGATTGGTAGAATTTTTTTTCTTTACTCAAAAATGATTTTAGTGTATTTTAAATGTGGGTCAAGACTGGCCAAACTCACATGGCCCACTTTCAAATTTTTAAATCTGGGCCAAATACTACGTTTTTCATCTGGCCCAAATCTTGTGTGCCGCCTTAAAGACGGTGCCACCTCTGCCAAACCCGGGCCATGTTTGGCCCACATGCTGTATGCCAGTGCCGGATGAATGCCTGCTGTGCCCGCTTTATGCCAAATCTGGGCCAGAATTCTTTGCTACTAGGGCATCATACATAAATTTACTATTGACTTGTTGACTTATGACAAGTATGACAATGAAAAGAAGATATGTTGAAGACAGTGTTGAATTGTGCTAAACATTGACATCCATAACAGGGAAAAATAAACAAGAGCCTGTTTCCAACATTCTTTAAAGTATCTTGTATTGTTTTCAACAAAACAAAAAAAAAATGATTTGGAGTGAACTATCCCTTCAAAGCAAACTTATTTTTTCGGCTACAAACCAGTAGATAGAATATGTAAATCAATCTTTACTGTAGGGGCAGCACGGTGGCTCAGCCTCACAGCAAGAAGGTTGCTGGTACGCGTCGCGGCTGGGCCAGTTAGCATTTCTGTGTGGAATTTGCATGTTCTGTTTGTGTGGGTTTCCTCTGGATGCTCCGGTCCCCCCCCCCCCCCCCCCACCACAGTCTAAAGACATGCACTATAGGTGAATTGAATAAACTGAATTGGCAGTAGTGTTTGAGTGTGTGCGCATGTGAATGCAAGAGTGTATGGATGTTTCCCAGTATTGGATTGCGGCTGGAAGGGCATTCGCTGCGTAAAACATATGCCGGAATAGGTAGCGGTTCATTTTGCTGTGGTGACCCCTGACAAATAAGGGACTAAGCCCAAGGAAAATAAATGAATAAATCTTTATTGTAGCTTCCGATAACAATGCAAACATTTTCTTGCCTGAGGTTTTATGTCTTGTTTCCAGTGCAAGATTTTTTGGTAGATATCTGTTTGAACAAAAACTGAGAAAAATCAAGTTGGTTTAACACAAAAAACAAGTTTTCATTCCCATTTGACAGATATTGGTTCTTGTTTTATGCATTCATTTAATTAACTGAGGAGGTGTAGTTTTTGTTACTGTGAATTGTTTTCTTTTTTGTAAAGTATTTAATGCCATTACTATAAGCATTTTAGACCTTCTCCTTTGATTTAAGACTCTGTAAGGGCTAAATTTGTGAAAGGGTGACTTTTAAAACCAATTTAGGACTCACAGGAGCAGAGAACTTTTCTGCCTTCCTTGATTGCTCAAATTCCTGTGGGATGACTGGATTTTGTCTGTAGTGCTTGCATATTTCTGCAGAATACAAATGAAGATATTTTGAGAAGTGCATTGGCATAAAGGAAAAAAGATTAAGTGCTGCAATACAACAATAAAATAAAATAGGCCAGCAGAAAATGGAAAAAGGGTAACATTTCAGAGCTCCATGAGTGGCAATTTCTGAGACAAAACAAAAGTGTGTGTAGAAGCCTACAGTTGAAGTTTTAATAAATATACCTGTTTGCGATCATGCTGATAATAGCCCCTAAAGGTTATACAGTGACATCTGGAGATGAACTACTGTTCAATCTGACAAGAGCAATTATAATTATACAATGTATAATTATACATTATTTACAATTATACAATGAAGACCTTACTCGGGTAGCAAAAAATACTGGCATTGGTATTTAATATTTATCCGGCACTGGCAAAAAGCATGTGGGCCAAACATGGCCCTGGTTTGGCAGAGGTGGTATTGTCTTTAAGGCGGCACACAATACTTGCCACATGAAAAATGTAGTATTTGGCCTAGATGCTAAAAATTTATATGGGTCTATCTTGACCCATTTAAAATACATTTTGATTATATTCAAATAAAGAAAAAAAATTATACCAATCAGATCGCTTCAAGAAAAAGCAGGCCCATAGCAAACCTAAAGTGCAATGATTCATGTATTTATCAATTTTATTGCAGTCGTGACACACCAACACATCTGGCCCGGTTCAGGTTTAGTTATGGGTTATTAACTTGGCTGACACCTGGCCCAAATATGGTCCATGTATGACCCTTGTCTGGAAGCCAGACTTGGTCCAGACATGTACCATAATTCACTGCTGCATGTGGGCCAAGCAAAAGCTGATTGTGTGGGTCAGAGATATTTTGCTGTGTGGGAAGCAAGTAGGGCCAAACTTTAATTCATTCAGTCTAAATGCTAAAATGCATCCTTTTTTTTTGAAAAGGCAAAAAAAATAATAATAATGACATCTGAAAGCCCTTGTAAGTGAATCCCAGAATTTTTGATGTTTCATAGCACCTTTTTTCTTAGAGGCATCCAAAAGCATTTATCCTCCTGCTTTCTAAACACTTGGTCCACGGCAATACATTTAACAAGAAATTCAAGTTCCCTTAAGGATTTCCCCCAGTCACGAATCACTTTAACCTGCTGTTATTATAGACAAACAGATCACCTAAACGGTGGTTTTGATGCATTGATTTAAAGGCGATCGGTGATACAGGATGGAAAATGAATTTCCACATTGTGATATTACAAATTGGAAAAAGCAATATGTCAGCTGGTATCGAGACAATAACCATGTGCACTATCCAATAGGGTGTCACAAAGTTGTTCCTGCATCCTCATCAATGTTCAATTCAATCATGATTTTCATCCTCATTCACATGGAGGGTTTTAGGCATTCTCATGATTGTCCCCATTGATTTAATCATCCAGGCAGGGATGCACTGTTGAAAACAAATAAGAGACTCCTAGTGAATGATTTGACCGTCTGCTGTTCACTCTGGGCTTTATTTTCCTCTCCCAACTGATTTTACAGGTGGACAGAGATGAAAACCGATCATGATGAATAAAGCATGCTTGTGTGTGGAAAGAAATAAACAGCAACCAATTTTTGAACACAAAGATGGTCAGCTGGTCTCTTTGTTTAAATGTATGGATAGCTATGATGTGTGAAAGCACCATTCAAGACCAAAGACAGCCACTTACAAATAACTAAAGACACAATTCACTAATGGTCTTGTTTTGTTGGCACAACCTATATTTTTTCCCTGTCAAATTCTGTCTAATGCTAAAATTGAAAACATGAAAGAACAATTAGGCAATTAACAGCCTTGTGGTTAAAAGCACAGATTGTGACCAGAGTTCGATTCCCGCCTTACAGTCCTTTGATGATCCTTTTCCACTCTCCCAATAGTTGTGGACAAAATGTGGTTGTCCTCCAAATGATTGGAATTGAATCGTATGGTAACATCTTCTGAGTGAGTGGTGTTAAACTTTTACAGCAATTGTTATGTGGATGTCCAACGAGTAATGCCGAGTTCAGACTGCATGATTTTCAAAGTAGTCGTGTCACAGATGTTTTCACACTGCATGATTATCTGGGCTAGCGTTTGTCGCTGCTTTGTTTACATTGCTAGACGGATTGGTGACAGGCAGTTTCTGCATGACATTAAAATTGGAAGAATCGCAAACAACTTCGTCCAAACTATGTCTCAACAACAAAAAAAACACGTAGTATATCTTTTGTTATTAACTATATAACGAGAAAGAAGCCTTTGATGGGGTAGAAAATGTACATATTTGCTCACCTGGGTTTGAAGGGAATTAGCAATTTCTCCTCAACTTTCTTTTTTGACCCGGTTGTGGTATTGCTCAAATGACAAGTCAAACAGACACAGGTGCTCCGGCCAAATTTACACTAGTTTTTCCTAGTTTTTCTTGGGTCCAAATAAACTGAAAATGAGCGCTTTTAACTTCTCCCCCAACCTCCCGCTGGCCTGCATATACCCATGCTAGTGAAAGCGGCTCTCTTAGTGGCTGTAGGTGACCGCTGATGTTATTTTCAGTCAAAACTTATTTCACATGGCATGATTTGAATCGCCGACAGCTTCAGATATTTAGCATACCAAATATCTCACCGGCATCAGCGACTCATTAGCGATTCTCTCAGATCGCGTCTTTGATAGTTCTCAGTTTGAGCACCTATTTGCCTGTGATTTCAGGCATTTGTCTGCGATTTTTCTAAACCCAAAATCGGGGCTAAAATCATACAGCCTGAACTTAGCAAATAATGTGGACCAGTGACCAGTAGCGAATATCGAATGTGTGCCACAATTTAATATTTTTTAATGCCTATTCAAGAGTTTACACTTAGCTGATGATTGATTATAAGCAAGTTTGGCATGCTGTCCCAGGAGAGAGCCCTGAGCTCAAAAGGTCCTTGATCCCTGGGCTCCCTCCCGTTTGCAGGGCGAGAGGGGAGCTTTAAGCTAAGGTAGATCTCGACAACTCCCCCTTGATAAGAGCTGATGACTAAAATGATTGCTATGAAGAGATATGCTGCTGAATGGTTAAATTTAGATTCATCAGACCACTTGTAGTGCACGTTTTTGGAACTAGGAGGTGTAAGAGGCTAAATTATCATATGCATTTGTTTATATGACAAACAAGAAGGTCCATACTTACTACAAAGGCAGATACTGATAAGATCAGGGCCTGTTGTGTGGACTTTGGGGGTTTTATGGTGTGGTCACATGTTGATTGGTCAGTTTGAGTGTCTTGAATTTAGTCACATGGTCAAGAAAGATACAAAATAGGTGGTAAACTCAAGCTCTGGCTCTTTTCTTGCCCTCTCTTTTCCTGGCCTGCTTCTCTCCTGCTCTGCCCCTCTCCTCCTCTGGAGTCTATCTTCTCTGACTCTACTGCAATCAGGCTTTTGGGCCTGCTCTCTTTGTCTCTCTCCCTATGGTAACTTTAATTTTACATTTAAGCTGGGTACAATTTATATCACATGTTTTATCATTTCATATTTTATCATTTTCCACAGTTATTTTGTAATTAATGCAGTTGTAACCATAGAGAATTATTGTCACTAAATCATCTCATTTTCAAGTATTTGTGAATTACTTTTGATTTAACATCAACATTTAATTGTTCCATATAGCAATACAATACAATCACATAATATCAACACTCTCCCACATTTATAGCTATCAATACTGCCCTTATTTCCGTTTTTGGTATGAGATTGCAGAAGAATGGTTTGACTTGAAATGTACAGTTTTTTACCATCATGCTGATTACTTTTTAGTCGCTCGGCAGAACTACAGTACGAACCGCTGTGGTTAAAGACCGTTCTTACAGAGGAAATCAGAGAATCCGGTAAAAACCCACGCGAGCACGGGAAGGACATGCAAACTACGTACAGAAACAACAGCCGGCCTGTTAAAGGACTAGAACCAGTGATGTTCTTGCTGTAAGGCAACAGTGCTAGCCACCGTGCCGCCCTATGAAGGGAAAGGTGGAGAAGTAGCGGTGCAAGGGGGGTTCTTCAAATGGAAGTTGTCTGTAGTGAGAAACCCTGGCTCTTTATGGTAAATTAGGAATGGCCTGATTGGTGGATCATACATAGCTAATGCAGAACCAGCCGTGTTCGATCACAATCGCATGATCCTCTCAAAATTGGTTTATAAATAAACTTTACTTTGTGAAAAACATACTTTTAAAGTTTAGGGGGTTATTGGCTGATGCAATCAAATCATAAACACACGTTTTTGCTTCAGGATTTTTAGAAAAATGTAGAGACTGGTGAAAAGCTATTATACTTAGCATAAAGAACAGGCTCCTAATGAGGCAATGGAGGGCTGTCAGATTTAAAGAACCAATGAGGGGAAAAAGAAAGGAACTGAACAAAAGCTCTAAATGCAACAATGCAATATTCAAATGACATTTTACAGTATTAAATATAAAAACATAATATGAAGTATAGTTTTAATGGATGAAACATGCTAATATTCATAAATTTGTTCATACATTATGAAGCTGAAAAGAAGACAAAACATTTTCCGAATGTTATACAAGGGTTGTGTGTAGTTGTCATGCAATTTGTCCACATTTTACAGCCTCTCCTGAATGTAGAGAGTACAGAGATTACAGGCTAGTCTCAGCCTCAGACAGCACACCTGCTGATCACTTATAGCCCTTTAAATGACTGCCTGATTCTTGAACATAAAAATGGCTCCCTGTCTGAGTCTGGTTCAATGTAGTTTTTCCCCCCACTAACTCCTTTACATTCTATGGAGTGTCTTTGCTGCAGTTGCCTTTGCCTTGCTCACTGGGAGCTTTAAGGCTTAAATGCTTGATTTTCTGTAAAGCTGCTTTGAAATGACATGGATTGTGAAAAAAGCACTAGGCCAGAAACACTACGTGGTTTGCTCTTTTTTAATTATTTATTTTTAGCTTACTAGCAATCTCACTAGGAGTTTAGCCTACTAGCTTTGCATACTATTAACTGATCAGCCAACTAAATACATCAAAGTGTCTTGAGCAACATTATGTATGCTATATGACTGCTCCTGACATGAAAATGATCATCACAGTAAAAATCAATGAGTTTTCAAAGATGGCACAACAAACACAGAGATTTTAATTACTGCAAAAGTGGTAGAACAGTTCACTTGTGCCAGTGAGTGGATTTGAGTTGTTAATTTATAAGCATCTCCAGCACTTCAGAAACATAAAAAGTCCCTAGCATTTCATTTCACATCTATCTATCTATCTATCTATCTATCTATCTATCTATCTATCTATCTATCTATCTATCTATCTATCTATCTATCTATCTATCTATCTATCTATCTATCTATCTATCTATCTATCTATCTATCTATCTATCTATCTATCTATCTATCTATCCTAGAGATGCCCAAAGAAGGGCCAGTGCTGGCCTATTGTAACCTTTGATTTGGCCCACCATACCATCTGAGAGGAGAGTGAGTATAATGGAGAGGGTTGGGGCGACTGCCTTTAACACAGAGATCATCATTTCTAATCTGATGTAACTTTTTTTTCTTTGTTTTATTGCTGAGCTACAAAAAGCAAACAAAAGTTTCAATTAAATGTAAATGAATCTGATTTTTAAAATTGTAAGAAGACATCAGTAAGCTAATCATGGCAATCACTAGATTGTTTTGTTTTTATTGTAATAAGTTCATTATAAAATGTGAAAATATACTGTATTACTTAATATAAAGCAATGTTTTCTAGTGTTTTTTTAAACATTATTAAATAAATTAGGAAATTACCCAAGGTAAATTACCCTATGTATATTTGCTATCAGCCCACTAGCCTCAATCAAGTTTGGTTTTTGGCCCTCAATGAGAAAAAGTTTGGGCACCCCTGATCTATCTCAACCGCTGGGTTCAAGTCTGTCTGTCTGTCTGTCTGTCTGTCTATATATCGATCTATTGGATATGCTCTATATGCCAATGATATTAAGCTATGATCATGAACTTTATACTACTCTAGCAAATAAATAAATAAATAAATAAATAAGCACTGAGGAACAAATTTAGCTTTTTTTTTTTTTTACTTTAATTTTGCTAGATTTAGCCACTTTTAAAAGTGACTCAAATAAAAAAGTATAACTGCAGGTTTAACTCAGTGCAAATAGCCAGGCACATAAGCTGCTGCAGCAGCCAAAAGTATGTTCCTGCACATCCGTAGAGGCTGGAATGGACTGGCCAGCATTTCTAGGACCCTCAGTAATTTTAGGACCCTGTTATTCCTGATCTGTCCAGTGTGGGGTGGCTGGATTTAGGTATAGGGCCATAAGGGGTCCATGAAATGCGGTTCAGAATCTGCAGCCTTTCCAGTTGTGCAGGAACACCAGCAACATTTGTTGACTCTTTATTTGCTGAATTTGTCATTAACATGTATAAATGTTGTTCATTAGGTAGCGTTAACTGCCAATACAGTGCTATAATTGAACACCTTTCAAATAATGTTTTTGCTGTCAATTTGATAAAACTGATTAATTATTTTGCCTTTTTACATAAAGATGTAGTTTTGAGTGGAAATTACGTGATGACGTCATCGTAACACAATTTGTTCCACTTCCGACTTTATAAATATTCCCTGAAAAATAGGCCTAGTTGGAGGAGAGGCGTGGCGCTGTCTTTTCTACAATATTCGTGTGGTTTTTGTCGTAGCAAACTCCTAATGTCATAAATGTTAAGCTAAATTCAATAGTACAAAGGTTCAAAATGAATGAGATGTCAGTAATGTGTACAGACAAATATCTTAGATTTATAGGCCTACTCCACTCTACTAAAACAAGTGATTTTGTTATAGTGCAAAACGTGACAGACATTACGGTAACTTACCTGGAGAAAACTCATATAGCCTTAAGTTACCCAACACCAGAACTTCGTTTTAGGTAAGTAAGTTAGCCTACCACTTACAAAGAGACAGAAGTATTTTTACACTGTAACTGCAAGTCTGTGTATTATAAGCGAGTTACTTACTGAATTTTGGCGAGCAGATATTCTTCATGAAAATTGGAGACTAGAAAATTTTCACTTATGAAAATTCCTGGTAACGTTAGTCAGTAGGGATAATGTAATTTAAAGTCTCTAGCAGAGAATTCAGGAAGTAAAGTAAAACTGAGCATTACCTAAGATCAGCACAATTCGAACCAGGAGTGAAATCCACTTATTCAGGCCATAGGCTAAATAAATCAACAAGTAGCAGTAATTTGCGTCTATTTGCAAAAAAGTGACCTACTGTGTAACCAGCAGATGGCGGACAGAACACGTTTATTGAAGTACAAAATGGTGTCCGAATGCAAAATCTGGTTTTGTGCTGCCTTCTAGAGGTAAAAATCAGCATCACCCTTCAACAAGACAGTTCTTTTTGGCCATTTTTCACTTGCTTTGACACACCCAAATTACCTCTAATGTACCATTTTTTTTATCCCATTTTTTCTAAAATTGCTTTAAATGGCCTTAAATTTATAATGAAAAATTGGTCTCCACTTTCATGCAATTTGTGGTTTCACAGGATCTAAAAGAAAATACACCTGTGTTTGGGAGTATCTCTTTTCAGTAAAAAAATCAGTAATGTGAAAGCCTGAAAAATAAAATATAGGTCAAGGTAAAGATTAATAGGTTTCTTAAAGTTCAGCGAGTTTGTGAATATGTAGAGAGGTAAAATGGCTTTCGTCTAAAACTAACTTAAAACTTCAAGGGACATATTATTACTGTAAAATGTGGCCAACAGCTTCAAAAATACAAATTATAAATTTTAAATTAAATTACTATTATTATTATTTACATTGAAAATATCACAAGAATCTTTTTAAAATGTGACATTAAAGTAACAACTAGAGTAATTGCTGTTAGACATTCTGCTTTTCATCATAAGAACAAAATTACGTTTTAAGTTCAAATTAATAATTAATTTTTTTTACAGACTTTACCTCTTAAAATTAATAAACTAAATGTTAGAGTACTTAAATTGTGCAATTGTAAGTTAATAATATTAATCTTCAGGGTTTAATCCACAGTATAAAGCAGATGTCATGTGAGGAAAATACGTAATTAACGAATAGTCCTTGAATAAGCAGCCAGTGGTCGGAGACTGAATAGGACAGTCCATGCCCTAAAGTGACCAGACAAAGTCTAGACGATAATTCAACATGGCATGTTTGACTTAGATCGCCCAAAAACATTTTGTTGCAATGAAAACAGAGAAATACATGACTCATTGATGTCAGACTATAAAATTCAAATTATGCCTAAGTGATATTTCATTGTATACCATTTAAACAGAAAATATAGTGTAGTAACAGTATATAATTTTTGTTATCTGAGGGAAGTACGCCATCGTATGCAATGAGCAAGACAAAAATAAATGCATTCTGTCGTTGTCTGTGAAGATTTCCAGTCATTGGGCTTATCGCAGGATGTCTCCTAGTATTTATTTTCCAGTGTTTTTGGAGAGCAGTCTGGGTGGATTTGAACATCCCTGAGGGTGACCTGCCCACCAGAGAATGCATGCCGAGTCAGCCTCTTCTCAAATGAGCTCCGTGTGGTTTTCCACCAATGTCACTGCGCCAGTCAACAAAACTGCATGCCTGACATTTTCCCTTTTGGTCCAGAAGAACTTGGCGTTCGGTTGAAAACAGCGTTGGCTGCTTCGCTCTGCCTTACAGCCATGTTTCAGATGTTTTACTTGGCATTTATGCACCAAGACTTGGCCACACTTGTCATCTGCTGTGATGCACACAATTTTCTTTTCCATCCATGATCAAATATTTACTATTAAGATGAATTTTTAAACCCCAAAGAATACTTAACATGGACAGCTTTTAAAGGTGTTCTCCATTCGTGCACGAACACAGAACACGGAAAATGAACACAGTGTCATGTCATGGCGCTTTCTGATTTGGGTTACTTTGTAAAAATTTTTCCACACAATTCGATTCATTTTGCAGAATCGTTTTTGCAAATGTAAGTGAATTTAACAGAAAACAAGGGGCATCACAGTAGCTTAGTGGTTAGCACTGTCCTTTCACAGCAAGAAGGTCCCTAGTTCGAGTCCCGGCTGGGCTGGTTGGCATTTCTATGTGGAGTTTGTATGTTCTCCCCGTGTTTGAGTAGGTTTGCTCTGAGTGCTCTGGTTTCTCCCACAGACTAAAGACGTGTGAATTGAATAAACTAAATTGTCCGTAGTGTATGTGTGAATGAGTGTGTATTGGTGTTTCCCTCTACTGGGTTGCGGCTGGAAGGGCATCCGCTGCGTAAAACATTTGCTGGAATAGTTGGTGCTTCATTCTGCTGTGGTGACCTCTGAACTAGAGACTAGGCCGGAGGAAAATGAATGAATGAATGAACATAAAACTATTAAGTTGTTCAAAAAGAAAACCTTAAGAATTGTGCTGGTTTAACTCGTATTAAATAAGTAATTTGAACAAGCAGCAAAAGTATATTTTTGAATGTATGCTCATTTGCAGTAGGTAGTGGCGCAGTAGGTAGTGCTGTCGCCTCACAGCAAGAAGGTCACTGGTTTGAACCTCGGCCGGGTCAGTCGGCGTTTCAGTGTGGAGTTTGCATGTTCTCCCTGCGTTCGTGTGGGTTTTCTCCGGCTGCTCCGGTTTCCCCCACAGTCCAAAGACATGCAGTACAGGTGAATTGGGTAAGCTAAATTGTCCATAGTGTTTGGGTGTAAATGAGTGTGTATGGATGTTTCCCTGAGATGGGTTGCAGCTGGAAACAGCATCTGCTGCGTAAAACTAATTCTGGATAAGTTGGAGGTTCATTCCGCTGTGGCGACCCCAGAATAATAAAGGGACTAAGCCGAAAAGAAAATGAATGAATAAATGAATAAAGTGTATGAATGAATGAAGTGTAAATTTACTTTTGCTGCTTGGTCAAACTAACACAATTCTTACCTTTTTGAGGGAGATCTTTTTTCTGTTTTGTTTAAAATACTTAGTTATGAAAATGATTAAGTTTATTTAATCTATTTATTTAATCTATTTATGTATTAACATGAAGCAATTGTAGTTTTTTAAAGTTTAATTTTTAATCCCTGTTTCGACAACATTTAATGGTAAAAATGTACCTTTAAATAACGTATTAACAGCTCATTACTTGGTTTTTGTACCACAATTTACATGACAATAATGGATAAATAAAGGATAACTTGGACAATGCATTATTCAGTCAACTAAAATGTTTGTAAAAGTCACTTTCTCATGTTTTTTCAACATCAGAAGATCCCTCAAAACATTATGCTTGCTGTTTGTTCAAACTACTTATTTTAAATAAGGTGAAACAACACAACTCTTGAGGTTTTTGGAGTGATTACTTAATTGATTTATATTCAATCCACTTAAATTTGTAAAAACTATTAAGTTAGCTTAATTCCTTCATGTTGTCCCGACACAAATCGATTGTGTGGAAACCAACATTTACTACAGTGTTGTCAAAGCAGAGATAAAGGTCCCAAAATGCAATTAAAAAAGTTACATTTGAATAAATCATTAAAAAAGTAACGTCATTTAACAAAAACTAAAGACATTGACATTTTTGTATAGCTATTGTTTGTGACGCATTTTCACACCAAATATGCCATCACTTTAGATTTCTTCAATCATCTGAGCCCATTGTAGTTCTGAGCGAGTGTTTCGGTGTTGTGTGAGAATGGCCAAACATTGTACGCAATCCTTTTCAGAGCCACCGAAGCAGAAGAAAACTCTCAAAACACCATTGCCACTTGTCTCTCAATAGTGCACAATGTTTTTACCCATGCTGGCCCCCTGCCTCATGCCCCAGTGGGCTGTTGTGAATGCTGGGTTTGTCGCCCGCAGTGTCTGCTGTCTGCTGCCACAGACTCTGAAATAATGAGAGGGCCTCTGCCTCACGCTTTTCCTTCTCGGGGCAAACACAACCGAGCACCTTTGCTTTTTGGCGTGTTCCTCACGCTGATTGCCTGCATCTCCTGTTTTCATCCGTTTGCCTTGACCTTCAACCCGTTTTCAGCCCTCTGTCAGGGGTATGACGTTTTTGACACAACATGCCCTGTAGGAGCCCACAAAAACAGCATGACCCGATATGTGTATGTCACCAAGACCGCTCTGAATGTGCGGAGGGTCATATGAAACCAGTTAGATTTATTCCTGAGTTCAGTTTTGTACACTTTTTTTTTTTTTTGGGATTCAGTTTTTCTTATTGATGAACTCTTTTAATAGTTAAAAGACATTTTAGTTGTCAAAAGACATGTTGATTTATTTAAAATTCTTAAACATGTTAAATTTCTAAATGTATGATTTTATGCATTTAAATTCTGGGTTTCTCTTCCATTCAAAATACCTGAAACGAATAACTTCAGATGATTAAACTGCACTGCAATTTATCCATATATTTAGTGAAATCCAAATGAAAGGTATGACTTTAGCTTTATTTTCATCAGTCATTATATAAACATTACACTTGGTGTTTTAATGTGATGTTAATATCACAAGACAAGCTCCTTTGAGTTTACTGTGTTTGCTTCCTCTATAGACATTCACTTTTCCTACAGTAATATTCAATACACTACCTGACAAAAATATTGTCATTGATCACAGTAAGAGCAACAAATAATAATAACTTGGCTTCCAATTGATCATTTGGAAAAGTGGCCGAAGGTCGATTTTCATCTATTGAACTGCATCCCAATCCTCACAAATACTGCAGAAGACGTACTGGAACCTGCATGGACCCAAGATTCTCATAGAAATCAGCCAAGTTTGATAAAGGAAAAATCATGGTTTGAGGTTACATTCAGTATGGGGGCGTGCATATCATCGTAAATATCAAGACATTTATGCCAATGCTTCTTATACCAAAGAAGGTCAAGGTTCTCTTGGATTGGCCAGCTTAGTCACCAGACATGAACATTATTGAGCATGTCTGGGGTGAGATGAAGGAGGCAATAAAGATGAATCTAAAGAATCCTGATGAACTCTGGTAGTCCTGCAAGAACACCTTCTTAGCCATTCCAGATGACTTTATTTATAAGTTTTTTGAGTCGCTGCAGAAATGTGTGGGTGCAGTCCTCCAAGCTCATGGCAGTCATACACATTATTAATTATTTTTTTCACTGCATCATGACTTTATATCCTATAATGTACATTAATTCTGTTAAGTAACAAGACTTTTTTCTAAGCACAGTCAGACCTTACTGTCCTAATTAAATCATGATCATACTTTTTGGTAAAATAACCGTAATCTAGAGGTCTTTGCCTTTCATATATGCCACTATTGATGTCAAATGATCAACTAGAAGTCAAGTTATCGTTTGTTGTTTCTTAAACTTGGATAGGCGACAAGACTTTTGTCAGGTAGTGTAAATGTCTATGATATTGCTCATTGATATATAAAATGACCTTTATCTTTCTTCTAAACAATTTCAACCTTAAAAGTTTGAAAAAGTGACTTTTAATAAAACTTAGTTTAAAGTGATCTTTTGGTTGGTGATGTATATTGCAGTACATAAACCTTGTAATAAACTGCCAGTACATTTTCTTTTATTTTACTTATTTCTCTCTATATTTTATTATTTCTCTATATATTGTATGGTATTGTAGGTTTAGGTTTAACAACTTTATTAATCCCACCAAGGGCAATTAAAGGGCAGTAGCATCATGATACAACAAACACATACAGAGACAAATCACTTACAAATAAACAATTAAAAAAAACACAATCCAGCATGCTTCATAATAACTTCATAAAAATAATAATACTAAAAAAAAAACAATAAGGAAAGACCCATACATCAAGTTAATTTAAAAACTTAAAATAAAATATAAGGTTATAAAGCCATATGACCAGGAACAAAAGTGAATTTTATATCTATTAGAAGAACATTTCATGCTTCTAAACCTTCTTCCAGGGGGCAGAAGTCCAAAAAAAAGGTTTCAGAGGATGGGAATCATCTCCCATCACACTTGAATTTTCTTTATCATTTGCTGTTTATGCAATTCTGCTAGACTCCTCAGTGGCAAACCAATAATTATGGAGCAAGTCTTGACTAAGCTTTGAAGGCGAATTTTGTCTCTAATGGAAAGTGAGGAGAATCAGCATGAAAAGGAAAAGCTTAACATACTCTCAATATAGGTAGTCTAAAAAGTTCTCAGTGCAAACTTCATTGTACCCATATAAAAACTTTCATAATTAATGTAAAGCATTGAAGGACATAGAAAAAAGGTGGATAAAATCTAGAGCAATTTAAAGCAAAAACATTTTTGACTTGTTCTGAAGATGCTGTGAATTTCCAAGTGTAAGTTACATGAAATAACAGACTTTTTTCTTTACATAGACCCCTCTCATGATTGTGAAGTGCTGTAGGTGTATGGCCATGATAAATGCGCTATATACAGTAAACACACATTATAATACACTACATAAACTCACATACATTTTCACATAATTCTCAGATGAGCTCTTGAAAAAGTGCATTTGTTCTCACATGCTAATATGGCAAAGACAACACCATGAATGCTTCAGATTGCATTTAGTAAATCATGACATTATTCAATCACAAAGAATTTTGAGTATTATTATAAAGAATATTTAAAGTCTCTTACAGTTTGATATTATTTACAGATGCTATTGAGATGCAATTGTCACTGTTTGATTAGATGAACAGCAATACATTTAATTTATTTGTCCAAAATTTGACAAACTTCGGGGCATTCTGCTTTATACATCTGGATTCTGTGATTCTCTCCACGTTTTGTGTCACGGAAATCGTGGGGCTTTTTGTGTGTGTGCTTGTTTGAGAGCCAGAGAGAATTGCAGGGACCAGGGTCTGTGCATGTGTTTTTGTGTAACTTCCATCATAGTATTTGTGTGGCGCACAATGGGCTGGAAATTCCATCTGTTGTGAGTGCCTCTTCAGGCTTCATGCCTATTTCAGTGCTGACGCTTGTGCAGATCCATTTACTGATTTTACTCCGAGTGTCCTCTCATCTAAGCTCTTTCATATACACACACAGGGTAGAGCCATGGTGAAAAGAAATAGTGAGGAAAATCAACTTACTGACAATTTATACTTGGTAATGTTACGAGAATTTGTTACCATTTATGTAACGTTGAGAGACTTAATTTCAGGGGTCGAAAAAGTTATTATAGTAAACTAAAACTGCAAAAGCTACAATTATTTTTGTTACTTGCAGTAACATGGACATTAATAAGTAAATAAATAAATATCATTTGTTTACCAAGAAAATATTTTACATTTTCATTTAGTTTAACTTAGAATCTCAAATTAATAAATCTATAACAGAAATTAAACTATACCTAAAAAAGAAAATAGTACTAAAATAATAAATGTTTCATTGATATATAAAAATAAACTATTTAAACTATGGAAATAAAACTATGAACTATGAAAAGCTATCAAGCAATTAAATAAATGAAGGTATTATTATGATTAATACTATTAAATTTGAAGTATTAATTTTTTATGTTGTAAGTTGTAATAAAATAAATGTTGTCATTATTATTTAATTGGATTGATTTCAACAGCAGTTGATGTCATTAAATTCAAATGTAACAAATAATTAAAATAACAATCTAAAAATGTCAAATATACTGTCAATTACTCTGTTGGCAAATAAAAGAGTAATTAATATTAAGATACATTGTTAAAAGCTGTATTTGAATAAATGTATTATGATTATTATTATTTTATTATTATTAAACAGTAGTAGAAGTAAAAAGTAGAAGTAATTTTTAATGAGATGGTTTTGATGCCACTTATTTTTTCATTATTATATATTTTTAATTTATTGTCTTTAATATATGTTGTTTATAGTCACAGGTTTTCTGTTAATCTTTTTTTTTTTTTGTCTTTTTAAGGTATTAATAGCTTTAATAGAGATTATTAGCTTTAATTGACTAATCTAATTAATATAGATTAATAGCTTTCGTTGAGTTTGCTCATTTACACTTTTTGAACAATTCCTGTTATTTATTTTACTTTTAAAATAATTCAATACTAATAAAATATTGATTAGGCTTTCAGAAAATTTCTCAGACATTGGCATGCAAGTAATGTATTTTAAAATGAAATATACAAATTAAACGTATAATTCTTAATACAATCAGACCTTTAGCAGTAAAAAGTTAATTCATCCAACTGTTACATTAATATAAATGTAATGTAAATGTACTGTATTCTGAAGGTCAAAAAAATCTTTCGCAGAGTTGGAGTGACTTCTTAAACACAAAATATAACACAAAGTGAACTTTTTCCTGACTTGAGATAACTTGTAAGGCAAGATACTGCAGGCAAAACAATTTAGCATCTGTGCTTTTTGCCTCATTGCTGAATGAACATTCAAACATTCCAAAAAACACTCAATACTGTTGGTATTTCTTTATTAATGCAAACACTAATATACCAATATACTGTATATATGTAGATTTCAGTACAGTACATATTTTTAAAAGCTGTGTTCTCAAAATGAGTTTTTTTCTCTGGCACTGCACTGACAAAAAATATTAATTTTATTTACTAAATGTTTTACCAAAGTGCTTGCAACCAATTCATATAGACTGAATTTTAACAAACAAACAAACAAATTAAATTTAGCAATGTTCAACTTAATATGTTTGTTTATATTCAGTCCATAAAAATTGTTTCCAACCACCTACCTTAAAGTAGTGAATCCAATTAATTGTTTTTTTTTTTTTAATTGTGAGCCATAAATCTCCATTTCAGCAGCACTTTTTTTAGTATACACCAAACTTCACAACTATAATTATAACTGGTTTTTAACTAGCAGGTTTTTAAAATATGGAGATGTTCATGCATTATATGCTTGATTATATGTATCACATTTAATTTAAAATCTGTTCACAGAAACGTTCTGATTTATAAAACGAGATTCCTAAAATTGTGTGCAAAATCCTTATAATGAAATAACGAAACTTTACTAGAAATTTACACAAATGTTTGCTTACTTCGGTTAAGTAATGCATCATTTGCATATTGCAACAAAACATTTTAGAAAACTTGTATTACAAAAAAAAAGCCTGCTACTGTATTAATATTAAACTAATGAAATATGGTGTTAAATAATTCAAACTTTTCACCTAATTTACCTGCATTGACTTGACTTAAATAATTGGAAAAGCAGTTTTACTGTTGTGTAATGCATGTACAGTTAAAGTCAGAATTATTAGCCCTTTTTTCCAAATATTTCCCAAATGATGTTTAACAGAGCATAGAATTCGTCACAGTATTTCATATATTATTTTTACAGAACAAACCACTGTTATAAATTGCTTTGCCTAATTACTCTAACCTGCCCAGTTAAGTCTTTAAATTGCACTTTAAGCTGAACAGTAGTATCTTAAAAAATATCTTATTTGCTGTCATCATGGCAAAAATAAAATAAATCAGTTATTAGAAATGAGGTATTAAAAATATTATGTTTACAAATCTCTCCTTTAGCCAGAAATTTGGGAAAAAATATACAGGAGGCTAATAATTCAGGAGGGCTAATAATTCTGACTTCAATTAAAATTTGCGGCCTCTCTTTTTCTGCCAGCTCTTTTTAGACCGCAGAACCAGCCAGAGAAGCTAGAGGGAGTAAGAGGATGGACTTCGGTGAACTAATATTGTAGATAAGGGCAGCTCTCACCCGTCACTGACCCTGAATCACACCCGTTATCCTGTCTGGCTTTGGGCCAGCAGGAGGGCATCATCAGCCTCGTCTCCTCTTTTGGAGAGAACAATGATATTGCCTACAGCAGATATTAGAGTTACATACATGCACTCACGTACAGGCGTCCAAGCATGCATACTTTAGCAGAAGCCCGGATATTCCCTAATGCACACTTGCTCTCATTTTTTATCCATGCACATTTGCATCAGTGCACACGGTCATGGAAGCATATTTATGTTTATGTTCACGCACTTTGATTAAATGCATCTGGCGCAGCTTTTTTTTTCTTCAGTAATGGTCAGCTTTTCTAATAGAAGTGGACGGAAATGATAGACATTAAGAATTTGAGTACAGATTCAAAAGGAATCATGGTAGAGCTTTTCAAAGCTAAGTGAGTGTGAACCAAAACATGGCCTGGGTGAATTGGTTCATCTCTGTTTCATATTTATAAAAGTCTTTGAAATGACAAGTCTCACTATTGTGGGGTTTTTCAAACCTTTTTGAAGCCAAGACGCATAAACCCACAAAGCAGTTGTAAATATGTATCCGTACTTTGTTTATGGCCATTGTTAATGCCATTATTTAATATTATCAGTAATAGTAGTTTTTAATAAATATAAAATTATAGTTATTTTTTATTTTTAGATATAAATGTATCATTAGATAAAGGAAAATACAGTAGTCAACATTAGAAGTAAATCAAAAATGTTTTTCAAAATTGTTCTAGGACAAGAATGTGTGTTGTTCAGTAGTTTTATTATTTTTTTTAAAGATTTATTTTTTGCCATTTTGCCTTTTATTTACAGTTTTTCTCAGTCGCTTTGGTGCATTTCTGCACAACAGTTGATGCATTTCTCAAAACAATTAGTACAAACATGCTCAAAATGGATAGTTCATTCCTCAAAAGCAAGTATTCATGTCGATTTAAGTGTTAGTATCATCAAAATGAAAAGTCCTGACACCATTGTTTATGAACAAAATAGTCAAATGGCTTTGTCATGTTTTTGTTGACAGTTTACTCTGGACATTTTTTTTCAGTGCAAATAGTCAGATGTTGGTGACAATTCCTGAAAATGCTCAAGACAGCACTTTATGCTATTTGCACAGCCATTTGAAAACTACAGCAAAGTTAGACATCACTGCATTTAGTGAGGTATCTGAGTACAAGACACTGAATATGTATGTTTCACATTTTTACTGCATTTGCTCGTTGCAATTCAAATTTATTCACAGCATTGTGCAAAAGAATAAATACACCCTTGTTTACAACAAGCATAAGCTTCCTTTGGGTAAAGCTGGACACAACTGAAAACAATATTGCTGTATATATTGGAACTAAACTTACAACATACACAGATCTGTAAATTATTTATGAAATTGTTCAATTTTAAAACATTGTTAGAAACATAAAGGTTAACATTTTTTTAATAAAATTTGCTTGACAGATTTTGACAACTAGTTCAACATTTTTCTATAATGACTCAAGTAATGAAATGAGGACTATTAGTTTTATATGGAATGACTATTTGGCATTCACAAGTTTAGCTAATTTTGACTGACATGACATAAGCTAATGATAATGTTATAAACAGCAGAGAGTTGTATGAAAGCAATTGATGCATGTCCAAAAGCATTTGCAATTTGTTGGAAGGAATGAGAAACTGCTACTAGGATGTGCACAAATGACTAATTGTTTTAAGAAATGCATTAACTGTTGTACAAATGTAAATAGTGTTGTGAAAAATGCACCAAAGCGACTGAGAAAAACTGTAAAAGGACGGTAGAATGAAGAAAGTTGAGTGGGAGAATTAAGGGGATTGGATCTGGAAAAGTCCACAATCCAGGATTAGATCTCACGACACCCTGAGTGATGTTGTTCGATATGTCAGTACACAGTATGTCTGATAATATTTTTTTTTCTGGAGAAAGTCTTATTTGTTTAATTTCGGCTTGAATAAAAGCAGTTTTTATTTTTTTTTAAAACATTTTAAGGTCAAAATTATTAGCCCCTTTAAACCATCGTTATGCGATAACTTGCCTAATTACCCTAAACTTTTTTTAAGAGATATTAATATTAATATTAAAAAATTAATATTTTTAAGAATATTAATTGCTTTTGGTGATTTACATAATTTTTGTTCTTAAAATATACTGCAGAAATTTCTATTATTGTTATCATTATTATTATTATTTTTTTAAAGAAAATAAATAATACTAATGTATTCATAATTATTGCCATTAGTAGTAGTTTTAGCGTTAGAAAACCTTAGTATTAATCTAGTCTGAAAGATTTTGCTGCGTTAAAACATTTACCATGACAAATCCTAAAATAATGATGTAAATAATGATGAATAAATAATAATGTATTATTTATTATTGATGCTTAATACAATTCATTAATAGTGTTAATACAATCCATTGTAAATTCATAAAACTACTTAAAAAGCTTCGTGTGAGTGGGTCATTTCAATTTTACACAGTAGTCTTATTATTTTTATTCTTATTATTATTACCATCATTATTATTATTATAATGAGTAGTCATAGAAAACACTTGCCACCTTCTCAAATCGACTGCTCATAGGTGTGTCTTAATTGTACTGACCTGTGATCAGTTTGGCAGGAGCGGTAAGAGTGATTAAGGCTGCGGTTTGAGGATGGAGCTTTGATCTGTGTTGAGAGTTAAAGGGCAGCGTCTGCTTTCATTGACCAATTGTGCATCCAAGAGAAGTTTGGAGTGCGAGTAGTGTAGTCTGCTGTTACTGCTGACCTGTGCTTTTGCCCGACGGCAGCAGAGCCAACAGACTGAACAACAATGTGAAGAGAAGGTTCATGTAACTTGTTAAAAACAACTTCGGCAGATGATAAAACTCAAACATATTGTGTTGTGTTGTTTTTACGAAGGCTGTTTTGTCTTGCAGTATGCTGACTTACAGGTTTTAAAACTTAATGTTTCTAGGAACTTTAACTTAATATCCAAAAATGTTGCATTATAATTCAACATTCATTCATTTATTTTATTTTCGGCTTATTCCATTTTAATCTGGGGTCGCCACAGTGAAATGAACCATTAACTTATACAGCATATGTTTTATGGAGTGAATGTCATTCCAGCTGCAACCAATCACTGGGAAACATTCACACACATACACTACAGCCAACTCACCTGTACCGCATGTCTTTGGACTTGTGGGGGAAACCAGAGCACCCAGAGGAAACCCACGCAAACACAGGGAGAACATGCAAACTCCACACAGAAATGCAAACTGACCCAGCCGATTCTCGAACCAGCGACCTTCTTGCTGTGAGGCGATTGTGCTACCCACTGCGCCACCGTGACACCCAGAATTCAACATATTTATGTCAATTTGATCATGTTATAGATTATGCTTAGTGGTTTGAAGGGTAGTGGCAAAGTAGTAAGATTAAGTAACACTTATTAGTATTTTAAGTATTCTTTAAATATAGTCTTTTAATACATCTTGAAATAATTTTTGTTATAAATATGTATAAAACATTTTAGTCAGGGCTATCTGTTGTTAAACTGCATGACATTTTAGTGTGTGCCATCTGTAAATAAGCCAAAAATGCACAATCCCTATATTTAATCATTATTTTATTATCAGTTCTAATGCTTCACTCAGTACTGAATTACACTCTGTATTACACTTTTATATAAAAATATTAAAGTTACTATAAGATATTACACTAATATACACCGTTGAACTCAAAATGAATAGTCCTTCTATAATTAAGAAAAAGAAATGTATTTCAAATGTTGTTCAAACAGACCAAGGAAACATTTGGATATTTCACCTTAAACAGTATTCAATATAACAATAATATTTTTTTTCTTCTGGGGAAAGTCTTTTTTTTTTTTTTTTTGTAACCTAATTAACCTAGTCAAGTCTTTAAATTTCACTTTAAGGTGAATACTAGTTTCTTGAGAAAAAAAGTAGAAGAATATTGTGCACTGTCAATATGGCAAAGACTAAACAGATTATATATTGGAAAATATTTCAATTAAAACTTAAGTTATTAAAACTCATGTTTATGAATGTTCTGAAAATATCTTCTCTGTGTGTGTTTATCCAACAGTTTTTATATTAAACATAGACAATAACTGCATTTAAACAAAGCAGTTTTATTAAACAGTTTTATCCATTAAAATAAGGGTTTGGTCACGGAACATCTTTAGGAATAGAAAGATAATACATTTAAATTTAAACAAGTTATTGCGAAAACAAATACAACAACCAAACTACAAACTTCAACATTTCAACTGAATTTGATATTTTTAAATGTCTTTTCATTTTTTTCTTTTTATTAAAATTGTGTTTAATATTTATCCCCAACATATTAATTTGATTGTACACATTTTTTGGACCGTGATCTTCTCTCTCTTTTTCTTTTTTTTTTTTGCTAGATTAGTTCCAGTTATGATTTAGTAATAACTGACCAAATGTATATGCAAAAGTATATTATTGTAAAGCTTCCTAGAGAATATGAATTTAGAAGTGAGTTGTGTGAGAGGTGTACTCATTTATTCATATTTCATATCTTGAAAACTTTTCATATCTCTTACTTTTCACCTTTTCATATTTGGCTTTTACTCTCAGTCATTTCTATATTTATTAAGTTTCACTTTAAGGCTAATAACACTTATCGCTACATAGCTAACTGTGCTATGCATTATACTGTTTAAATTTGCTTAATACAATCTCCGCATTCCTACAAGCACTAACAGTATTTCCCTGAATGTATTGGCAGTGTTTTCCTCATGACTGCTCAAACATTCATGAGCCTCCATAACAGATTCTGCATGTCTGGGTTGCTCTTACAGGAATTAGCTTCCACTAGAGGAAGAGATTAAAATTTGATTTAATTTTAAAGAGGCTGACAGCAGTTTTATTTTGATTATACCAGTCTTATTCTAATCATCATCTATGGTTTGTTTATATTTTAAAATTTTTAGGAAGCTTTTTATTATCTTTTTAAAACATAAATGTATTTTTTTTTGCTTATAGGGTGTGTAATTTATTTATTTTTTCCTCATTTGTAAAAATGTATTTTCATTGTCGTAGTAGTGGTTATAGCAGTAGTAGTTTTAGTAGTTGTAGTTGTCGTAGTCGTGAGCCCCTTTCACACAGCGTTACAGGTAAAATAAAATAAGGGCTGCTCAATTAGGCGAGAATGTTCCCGGATTTTTTTTTTGTTGAAAAGACCATACAAAATAGCGTTATGTTTAAACTTGTAACCAGAAATGACCTCTAAACGGCTGTGCTTGTATTTGTAAACACAGAAGGGGTCGGGGGCATCAAAGTGGCGTGGTGGGTAGCAGAATCACCTTACAGCAAGAAGGTTGCTGGTTCGAGCCTCGGCTGAGTCAGTTGGCATTTCTGTGTGAAGTTTGCATGTTCTTCCCGTGTGGGTCAGAGCATGAATACTCATCCCTTCATTATCTGTAATTATTCTCATTGAATACATGACACTGAATACATGAGGACGCCATTATTTATCCTCTAATGTCCCTAATTAGAGTCAAGAGTTTTCTAACAGGCAAAAAAATCCTTTGTGATGGTGTTAAAAGAAGTGAATTATTCGCCTACAAAAACCCTTTCTCCAGCATTCATCAGTTTTTAAATCAGACACAGCTACTGTATACTGTAAGTACACTCGAAATTTGGAAGATGTATAAAACATATGCTGGATAAGTTGGCTGTTTATTCTGCTGTGGCAACCCCAGATTAATAAAGGGAGTAAGCCGAAAAGAAAATGAATGAATGAGAAGGGGTCAGGCTTTTGTTGATGGTTGATGGTGCTTAATATGTGTGTGCTGGTGCTTACCAGCTGCTTCACATGCACAAACGTCAAGCAACTGAGGAAGAGCTTGAAGGTAAACAAGCAGCCATTTATTACAAGCATTTTGTCTGAGTGTTCTGGCTTGAGTAGATGTCTCATGTCAGCGCATTCTAAATGTGAACGCGCTCTTTCAGGCAGTCTTCCTTCTGCATTCACACAGCGCAGCTTTCCGGCAAATTACCGATAATGTTACAACTTCTCTTTCCAGAAAATTGCCAGGATGAATTTACTGGTATTTTCAAAAAGGGCCTGTTCACACTTACATTTACATTTAGTCATTTAGCAGACGCTTTTATCCAAAGCAACTTGCAAATGAGGACAAGAAAGCAATTTACACAACTAAGAGCAACAATGAATAAGTGCTATAGGCAAGTTTCAGGTCTGTAAAGTCTAAGAAGGAAAGTATTAGTAGTATTAGTATTTTTTTTTTGGGTACAGTTAGTGTGATATTCAGAGAGGCATTTGCAGATTAGGAAGTGAAGTGGAGAATAAATAGTTGAGTTTTTAGTCGTTTCCTGAAAATAGCGAGTGACTCTGCTGTTCTGATGCAGTTAGGGAGTTCATTCCACCAACTGGGCAGATTGAGCGTGAGCGTTCGCGAAAGTGATTTCTTCCCTCTTTGGGATGGAACCACGAGGCGACGTTTATTCACAGAACGCAAGTTTCTGGAGGGCACATAGATCTGCAGAAGTGAGAGCAGATAAGGAGCAAGATAAGAAGGAGCACTTGATGCCTTTCCGGAAAATTGCCGGTAATTTTCCGGAACGGTCTGTAATGTGTGAAAGGGGAAGGGCAGAGATGGGCAGTATTTATGATACATCTATTTCAAATACGTATTTGAAATACAAAATAGTATATTTTAATTTGTATTTAATAGGGTCAATCAAAATGACTGAATATTTTTTATCAAACTACTTATTGTATTTTTTATTTTTAAAATACTTTGTAAGAAGTCTAGATGATGGCATCATAAAAATGTGGATCAATGCTTGGAGTATGGATGGCAATTATGCATCACATATTGAAAAAAATTACAGACAAATAGCAGGGGTAAATTCAGAAGCAGGTCATAATCAGACAGGAAAATAAGACAAACAACATACAGTGGCGATATCTACAGAACTTCATTGGCTGTTTCAAATTCCAGTAGCTGATCTGCAGGTGATCTTTATAAAGAATTTCAAACTTTGACATAGTTAATCAGTATGAGACAAAAATATTAAATAATACAGTCTCTTGGTCAAAAACCTCCAAATATTTTAAGATATTGTGTTTTATTTTGTGTTTTCGACAGTACAATTGCAAAAAAAAAAACATGATTTATGGATCTGGACATTTTAGTAGTTTTCAAAAATCATGATTTTACATGGACTATTGAAGATTTCAATTGTAAAAATGTTGAAAAATAAGACTTTAGGAGATGCTGGCAATTTTCACACTCCAACTCAGTGATTAAAGAGATGATCTTCAAGACGGTACTTTCTCTATGAAAATTGTACAAAATCTATACTAAAATCAAAGAGAAAAACAAGTTTTATGAATACAAGTTACACAAGTTACATTTTATAAATACCTCCTCATGTAACGTAGAAGTGAATGATACATTGCTATTAATTATCGTTTACTTCACTAAATCAGTTTAATGGTAAAGGGTTTGATCCAATTGGCCTATTACTAGAAGGTTTTTGAAAAAAAAAATATCATGCTCTCTTGTAAAAGTATTTTGTAGTATTTTTACAAAATACAGTAATTTATTTTGAAACTTGTTGAGGTTGCTGTATTTTGTAGTTTATTTTGATACATTTAAAATGTAGGTATTTGGTATTTTATTTTAAAATACATTTCAGTGTAATTTTGTCCCTTTCCTGGTCATAATAGTTGTCGGTGGTGGATGTGTAGTGGTCATTGTCGTCTTAGCAGTGATAATAACAATAATAATAATAATAATAATAGCAATTATTATTATTATTATTATTATTATTATTATTATTATAAGCAATATGCAAAAGACTTACCACCTCTTCAAAACAACTGCATTCTAAAAATAGCTTTGGTCCAGATATACAGTGCATCCGGAAAGTATTCATAGCGCTTCACTTTTTCCAATTTTTTTTATGTTACAGCCTTATTCTGAAATGGATTAAATTAATTTATTTCCTCAAAATTATACACGCAATACCCAATAATAACAATGTGAAATGTTTTTTTTTAAATTGTTGAGAATTTATAAAAAATAAATAACCCCGAAAAATTACATTCCCTGAACAATCACAAACCCTGAACAATCACAGTATTCAGAGCCTTTGCTCAATATTTAGTTGATGCACCTTTGGCTGCAGTTACAGCCTCAAGTCTTTTTGAATATGATGCCACAAGCTTGCCACACCTGTCTTAGGGACTTTTTGCCCATTACTCTTTTGCAGTACCTCTTAAGCTCTACCAAGTTGGATGGGAAGTGACAGTGTACAGCCATTTTCAGATCTCTTCAGGTATGTTCCATTGAATTTAGTTTAAGTTGTTTAAGTTGTTTAAGTTGTGAAGCCTCTCCATTGATATTGTGGTCTGTGTGCTTTGGGTCATTGTCCTGCTGGAAGATGAACCGTCGCCCCAGTCTGAGGTCAAGAGCACTCTGAAGCAGGTTTTCATTCAGGTTGTCTCTGTATATTGCATCACTCTTTCACTCTATTCTGACTAGTCTTCCAGCTCCTGCAGCTGTAAAACATCCCCGCAGCATGATGCTGCCACCGCCATGCTTTACTGTAGGGATGCTATTAGCCTTGTCATGAGTGGTGCCTGTTTTTCTCCAAACGTAATGCCTTGCATTCACTTCAAAGAGTTCAGTTTTAGTCTCACCAGATCGGAGAATTTCGTTTCTTATGAGAGTCCTTCAGATGCCTTTTGGCAAATTCCAAGGGTGGAGTGGCTTCCGCCTGGCCACTCTACCATACAGGCCTGATTGGTGAATTCACTGTAGCTAACCCCAACAATTGGGTAAAAAGGTCATTTAAATTTAATGTAAAAATGTATTTAGTTTTTTATTAAAAAAAAATAATGTATTTAAAAATGTATTGCATTATTGCTAGTGTACTTGCAGTATAGCTGTGTCTCAACTGATTAAAAAGCTGAGCGAGCGAATAATTCACTTCTTTTAACACCATCACAAGGGATTTTTTTGCCTGTTGAAAAACTCTTGACTCCAATTAGGGACATTAGACAAGGATAAGGATAAATAATGGCATCCTCAAAGTCATGTATTCAGTGAGAATAATTACAGATAATGTAGTGATGTGTATTCATGCTCTGAATTTAGATCACTCCTGCACTTGACCTTCAGCTAGTGCTGCTAATTTGCATGTTGTCCTCGGTTTCGTCCTAATGATATACTGATGCATGATGCTTGGGGAAACTGTTGTTTTCTTATTTTCCCTGCTCGCAATGATGCAAATTGCGAATCGCTATATCTTGACATGAACTTTGACATTATTAAGGGCCTTGATCCACCATGCTACGAGACACAGATGACCTTAATTACTTGTGACACAATTATAAAGTACAATGGCTAGTGTTGAACCCTGGAGTTGTTAGTGTATTGTTATTTCAACACCATTTAATTATTAGAATTTTTTTGTTGTTGTTGGGGTAACAATGCATTTAGGTCAACTATTTCCATATAATTAAATCAGCTTACCTTAGATGTATGTTAGATGAAATACATTAGTTCATGTTAGTAAATACATTTATAATTATGAACAATACTTGTAGAGCATTTATTAATCATAGTTTATTGCATCCAAATTCATGCTTTTTGACATTAGTTAATGCACAGTGAGCTAACATTATCAATGAACGACTGTATTTTCATTAAATAACATTAATTAACATGAACCAATACTGTAATAAATGCATTGTTTCTTTATTTGTTCATGTTAGTAAATTTTATTTTAATATTTTAAAATGTCATTTTATTTCTGTAATAAAATTTTTGGCATTCTTTATACGCATTTTCAGTGTGACGACACATGATTGATTAATTTAATAATGGAATTTTATTGAATAAATAAAATAAGTAATTTTACTGAAGGCTAAATGCTTTGTTCAGTTTTAAAAAAATACAGATAATTAACTTTTAAAATGGCTTAAAAAACAACAACCATATTATAAATCAATATTATTAAAAAAATAGCATAAATATATATTTTTAAAGGCTGTTGTTATTATCATCATCTTTTATTTGTTTTGTTTTAATAAAAAATGACAGGATTTCCCTTTATTATTCTTCTAATAAATTATATAGCTTAAACAGTCTCTATTTAATTTAATTCTTTATTCATTTTCAGTTGCGTTATTGAAATTTCTAAAGTTGAGCTATTTAAAATTTTTATCTTGCATTATTTATTTTATTTTTTCTTTTGCAAATAAGTGAAATTGCACTTCGTTTTTGTACACTTTAAAATAAAATTATTAGTTAATGTTTTATTAGTTCATAATGTATTTACTAACATGAACTAATTATGAGCAATTCTCGTAGGTCATTTATTAATCATAGTTTAAAGCATGATTACCATTCAAATGCATGCTTGTTAACATTAGTTATGCACATTGAGTTAACATGATCTAACAATGGAAAACTGCATTTTCATTAACTAACATTAATTAACATGAACCAATACTGTAATAAATGCATTGTTTCTTATTTGTTTATGTTGTTAAATATTATTTTAATATTTAAAAATGTAATTTTGTTTCTGTAATTAATTGTATTAAATTAATATTATTAAAATAATAGTGTAAATATATATATATATATATATATATATATATTTATTTATTTTTTTTTTTTTTAATTTTTTATTTTTTTATTGCTGTTGTTATCATTATCATTTATGAATTTTCATTTTAATTTTAATATGAAATGATGGGATTTCCCTTTATTATGCATCTAATAGCTAATAAACAGAATCTCTATTAAATTATTTTTTTATTCATTTTCATCTGCATTTGTAAGATTGCTCCACTGAAGATATTTTAGCTACGTCTCCCTAGGAAGTGCAGTTATTACTGAACTAGAAAGCTGATTAAGACTCTCCCTGCAGCAATTGTGGAGAAGCATGTCATTTTTAGTGACCCAACTTGAGCCAAAAATGCCCTTAGACAACATCTTTCTGTCTCTAGTTTACCCGCGTACAATAACATGCAATGTTTACCCTCCTATTCAGCCGCGCAATCAAAGCACAGCAAACGCGAGGCCCACGAAGCCCAAAAACAAAATTCCACATCTGCGGTTTTATTTTAATGGCCACTCATTACACTTCATCGCTCTCAGAAGTTTTTAAGGAAGGATCGTGGAGGATGACAAGGCAAAACTCCCGCTGATATGTTGCGTGCATCTGCCGTTGGCCTCACCGTAAGCAGGCACGCCGCTCAACACACATTAGGCCAAAACAGATTGAGTCCAGGCAATGACCCCGAGCAGGAGGACAGCATTGTATAGCGGGTGTTCTGGCCCTCAGACACACTCACACAGACACACACACACACACACACACACACACACACACACACACACACACACACACACACACACACACATACACACACTCTGTTCTTTACCCCCTCCGTCCTGTTCCCTCTCCTTCTCCCAGATCGCTGGCTGCCTGCGTCCGCTCGCAAACCACGATCATGTTCCAGATATTAAATTACTCATGAAATATTTGCTTGTGCTTTAGGCTGTGCTGCTGCCTTCTTTATACTTAGTCATTAAAACCAATAGCATTTAACCATTTGTCAGCAAAGTTTTTTCTTATGTATTGCTATCTTTTTGTATAACGATCACTTATTTTTTTTATATACAGTATATCCACTTAGTAGTGGTCAGAATATTTTTCTTTTTTCACATATACACTGTATAATGCTCAGCATAGTACACCCCTCACAAAACTTTCTTTTAAATGTTTTTAATAAGAAGCTATACAATAATACGTATGGGTATATACACTAAATTAGTCAGTTCTGAAGCCAAATCTGGAGCTTGTCTAACAAAATAACTTGCCATAACGATCTAAAAACTTGTACACCCACATTTGATAAAGAAAAATATTAAATACAAAATTAAAAAAGAGGAAAAATCAGAAGAAGCTAATTTTTTTTTTTGTTTAGTTAAAATTTTGTATGTTGTCTTTTTTTGTTGCAACATTTCCTTTCTATTTCTAAATATTTTTTTAGTGAGAAATGAATAAAATATTCATTTTCAAAATGGGAGGTCATAACCCTGCCAAAAGAAGTTACCTAAAGAAATAAACTGTGTGGATACCATTTAGAAATCAGCAATTGTTTTGTTAATTATTGTGCTCACCAAGCTGCATGTATTTGAACAAAGCTACAGTAAAAAGTAATAAAAAGAGTAATATTTGAATGTAATAAAATGTATGTAATAAAGTATGTGATATTATTACATTTATGTAATAATAAAGTAATTTTTTTTTTGTTTTAGATCTCCATTAGGCACTACCAATGTAAAAGTTCAGTTTGTCTAAAAAAAATCAAATGTACATTAAACCATAACAAATAAAACATCAAAACCAAGACAAAACAAAAGCACTCATATACATTAAGCCAAACTATTTTCAAATATTGTTTACATTTTATTATTATACTTTTCAATGGTGAGAATGTGTAGTGTCAAATGATTCTTCAGAACTCATTCAAATCATCTCATTACTTGTTCAGAAAATATTTTCTATATTAACAATTAGCAATCTTACACTCAAAAAAAAAAAAAAGATTTTTGTTGCTTGTAATAAGCTGAATCATCACAATTCTTTTTTGGGGGACAACTTAATTACTTTATGCTTAATCTAGTTTGAAAAACTTGTAAGTTGGTCTAATTGATTTGGGTTGGGACAACATGAAGGAATTTTGTGTAACCCAGCATTTTTACAGTGTGTATTTAAAGCTTCAATTATTAGGGCTGCACAATATTTTGTTTCCTTATCAATATGACAATGTGAGCATTTGCAATAGATCACAGAATGTGAAATGTGAAGTCTGGATTATAGTCACAGCAGCCACGGCTGAAAATAAAAAAACGTAATTTATTGTTACACTTTGCAAATAACTCCACAAATTTAACAAAAATGGTATCATTTGCATATATTTTTAAGGTCTGTGACTGTGTTCCAAGCCAGTTTTAAGCAATCGGACACAACAATTTGTTTTGTTTGTAACTTACAGAATGACTAATGAAGTCCATACAGGGTTTTACATTTGATAATTCAATGTACAGTTGAAGTCAGAATTATTAGCCCTACTGAATTATTAGCGCCCCTGTTTATTTTTTTTTCCCAATTTCTGTTTAAGGGATGGAAGATTGTTTCAGCACATTTTTAAGCATAATAGTTTTAAAAACCTATTTCCTATAACTGATTTATTTTATCTTTGCCATGATGACAGTAAATAATATTTTACTTGATATTTTTCAAGACACTTCTGTACAGCTTAAAGTGACATTTAAAGGCTTAACTAGGTTAATAAGGTGAACTAGGCAGGTTAGGATAATTAGGCAAGTTATTCTATAACGATGGTTTGTTCTGTAGACTATCGAAAAAAAAAATAGCTTAAAGGGGCTAATAATTTTGTCCCAAAAATAGTTTTTAAAAAAATCAAAACTGCTTTTATTCTAGACTTTTTCTAAAAAAAAAAATATTATCAGACATACTGTGAAAATTTCCTTGCTCTGTCAAACATCATTTGGGAAATATTTAAAAAAGAAAAAGAAAATCAAAAGGGGGCTAATAATTCTGACTTCAACTGTATGTACCTGAATACTTCAAGACTCCCAGAAAATATAAAGCCCTGTTTATTTTAATCATAAAAATGTATTGATCATGCTTGTGATTGGTTTGTTTTATTTTTTCCAGATGTACAAATATCCCAATCAATAAAATCTTTCCAAGTAGAGCCGCTCAAGTCACCTGGTGAAATTCTACTCAAAATCACAATATGTATTGCAGAAAAAAAACATAGCAATGTCAGTTTTTTCCCAATATCGCACAGGCCTATTTTCAATCCTAAATAAATTTTAAAAGTAGTCTACTTTTTTTTATTATTATTTTTTTTTTTTAGCTACAGCTACAGTATTTTGTCACTTTATGTCCAAAACATGATTGTCAGCTTATCGGTATGGAACTTCCTTTCCCAGATCACTGATGGCTGTCTGCATGCGTCCTCTGATGATTCAGGGGGAAACGTTCATGTTCCACATATTAAATTACTCATGAAATATTTGCTTGTGCTCCAGGCTCTGAACACTCCACTTAAACCCTTTCCGGCTTCTCCGAGTGCTGGCGTGTGGCACCTCTCCTCGGAAAAAAAGTCAATTTTTCCCATTTGGAGCAGTGGCATTAGAGGAGCATTTTCGCATCGCATTAGCATCAAACCTCAAAATCTTGCCACCTTGTCCTTTACACCCTCATTTTTTTCTTCACATTTTTCCCCCTCAACTTCTAATCACCGCCACCTTCACACTTCAGATAAGATGCTTCCCTAAAACAAGACACTCGGGAGGCGACCTCTGCGTGATGCTGAAATGAAATCCTTCATGCTCCCTTGCACATGACAGCAGCAGAGAGTTTCAGCTCTGCTCGGTGAACCTGAACAATTCTTTAAAGACCCAGCGCATGAGAGCTGTGAGAGGGAACACATTCGGTTCTACCGCCCTAATTTCATTAGTGCCCCCAAACTTGAACTCCCTGCATTTCTGTCAGATTTCGTATGCCTGGGTGCTGAATGAAGAGACATGGAGTGCCGTAGAAGTAATTTGCAGGGAAAGTTAATAAATTAGAAGTTTCAGATTTGCAAAATGGCTTGAGTTTTAACTGGATGATCATTTTCAGGGAATATGTTGTATTGAAACATTTTAATTAAAACATTTTTGGGTGGTGTGGCGAGGGAGGGAGGGAGGGAGGGAGGGGGGGGTGACTTGAATGTATTTCTTGGTAAGATTTTAATTAAGTGGTTTTGTTTGGCTTGGGTCAACCTGACTACATTACTGGTTTACACGCCACTGTAATAAATATGCATTAGTTTCAGTATTAGAGGCGGTTGATGCATATTGTGGGCTGTATATGGGTCAAAGACAAAAGAGGGTTTTCAAGCATCAGTACAATAAAAGTGTAATACAGCTTTAAATGTTGTATAATGTGACCTACTTTATTTTTTTTCTGAGAAAAATATAATGGCTAACATGCATTTTAACCTGATTTACAGAAACATGACATGAGGTCTAACAGTAGTTTAAATATAAAGAGAAATTTATTAATGACAAATCAATCGATTTATTTGATGAACCACTGTGCTGCCCTAAAATGTATTAATTGACTTTTATTATATATTTATTTTGCCACAATCACCGGTTTTATGCATTTGGTTGATTTTACAATAATTGGAAAAAATCAGCACGTATTTGACATAATTATTTGATATAATTAAATGAATTAATTTCATTTTAAGTTCCTTTTTATGGTTTAGATTACATTTTAGATTACCAGTTGTTGATCTTTTTATTTAAAATAGCAATTATTTATTATTTTATGGAAAAAACAAGATTGATTGTTACCTTATTTATCCCTTTAAGGTGCACTCCTTAAAAATATATATATATTTTTGGCCCATGCGTACATTGAATAATATAATGGCACAACTTTAATAAATAGTAATGAGCAATTAAAATAATGATGATAGCATATGGGTAAAAGGTTGACCAGGTGGTTACGATGCCTGTTAAATCAGGCAGAATTTTAAGTGCAGTTCTGAACAGGTTATCCACATTAAAATGTCTTATTCACTGAACTATTGTGTTGTAGGAAGTCATTTTAAACAGGACTTAACTTTCCTATATGTTTATGTTGAGCTACCCAATCGGGCCAACACCCCTCTAACCACCATCCTTTCATCTTAATAAAAGTTGGTAAAAGTTTATTTATTCTTATTTATTAACTCTATTTACCAACTCTCTTTATATTTTGATTTATAAACATTTGGTTTTATTATTCTCCTTACAATAACATTTATTTCAGACAGAATTTTAATATTAGTGCAATCCTAATCAGGGTATCCACAGGGTCTTAAAGTTTAAAATTTCTAAAAATCTAAATATTAGGCCTCAAAGTCTTAAATTCACTGAAATTGCGTTGTAGGTCATAAATAATTTTTATCTAATTCTATCATTTCATCTCAAAAGTTTTGACAAGTTTATTTATTTACACCTATATTTTAAACATATAATTTTATTATCCTCCTTGCAATAAAATTTATATCAGACATAATTTTGATATCAGTGCAATCCTAAAACAGGGTATCCAAAGGGTCTCAAGTCTTAAAATGTTTTAAATTTCAAAATTAAAATTTTAGTCCTGAAATATTGTGTTGTTGGTCGTAAATAAGTTTAAACCGCTCTTAATTTTCCTATGTCCATGTATAGCTACCCAATCAGGCTAACACCCATCCAATCACTATCATTTCATCTTAATAAAAGTTGGCAAAAGTTTATTTATTAACTCTATTGACCAGCTCTATTTCTACTTCTAAACATACTGTTTAATTATCTTTCTTACAATAACATTTGTTCTAAAAAAATTTGTAAAAATTGTTTTAACTGGGCCATTAGAAAAAAGTCCTTAGCGTTTAGCCTTGTGTAAGTCTGAAATTTAATTCAAAATGGTCTTAAAAAGGTCTTAAGTCTTAAATTTGACTTTATGAAACCTATCGGAACCCTGCTAAACCAGTTGTCATTATGGATTGATTAAGCTGAAAAAGATATGTAAGGGAACCTTTATTATTGTTTTATAGCAGGGGTGTACAAACTCGATCCTGGAGGGCCGGTGTCCTGCAAAGTTTAGTTTCAACCTCAATCACACACACCTGGGCTAGCTAATCAAGCTCTTATAGGCTTTCTAGTAACATCCTTGCTGGTGTGTTGAAGCAAGTTGGAGCTAAAATCTGCAGGACACCGGCCCTCTAGGACCGAGTTTGGACACCCCTGTTTTATAGTATCTAAAATATATTCCTGGACAAAAACATCAACTAAATGCATAGATGTAGCACTTTGAAAATGTTGGGTTCCACAGAATCAATTTATGTTGGGACGACATCAGAGAATTAAGTTAATGTATTGGTTTTTATAAATTTAATTGAGCATAAAATAATTAAGTTGTCCTTAAAAAAACTCCAAAGTTGTTTTGTTTAAAATAAGCAGTTCGAACAAACAACAAATGCCATTATTTTAAGTTATCATACAGTATAGAGTACAAAATAAATGGTGATCTGTGAAGTCTGATATTGTATTAATTGCTATTACAGCATAAGCAATTTAAGAATAACTTTCATACTGTAACATTAATGAATTATCTCCGTAACTTTTCATTTTCTTTTGGCTTAGTCCCTTATTAATGAGGTGTTGCCACCACGTAATGAACTGCCAACTATTCCAGCATACAGTATGTTTTATGCAGTGGATGCTCTTCCAGCCTGGGAAACTCGTTCATTCTCCCATTCACACACTTATAAACTACGGTTATTTAGCTCATCCAATTCACCTATAGCGCATGTGTTTGGATTTTGGGGGAAACAGGAGCACCCCATGGAAATCCATGCCAACATGGGGAGAACATGCAAACTCCACACAGATATGCTAACTGGCCCAGCCAGGGTTCAAACCGGCAACCTTTTTGTTGTGAGGCAACAGTGCCTTCTTCGTAACTTGTACACTGTAAAAAACAATAAACTACTATGCTTTAAGTAAACCCATTCCCTTTAAAGCTACAAGTTGACTTTACTTTAAAATGAGTAAACCCATCGTAACTTGCACTATTAAGTTGACTTAATTTTTTATTAGTATTCACATAATTCATATTCTCAATCATTTTAAGGCAACAGCTTTATTCACTATTTAAAGTCAAGTCAAGTAATCACTTTTTAGACTGTAGTTATTATTAGTAAAAACACATCTGGACTCTTGCAGTAATAAAAGTGCTCCTGTATTTTGACATGACACGGTGCTGCTGACACCGAGGTCATGGGTTCATTTCCCAAGGAAAACATTTTGATTAAATATACCTTCAATGCAGTATAAGTTACGTTTTGCTGACACGTTTTCCAGACGCATAAATGAAATGTAATTAGATCTAAACACGGTCGAACATGAAGAAAACTCCTTTAGAACTATTGCGGTGACTTCGGAATGCATTCAGGATTTTAAACAAACAAAAGATACTCTTGTGTCTCTAACAAAAATGACAAAATTGTAGGAAAGCACACTGTAACATCAAATCCTTGGCTAGCATTTTTTTAAATGGACCTAAAGCGTAGTTTAAACAGCTGTGGAACAGATTTCAAGACCTACATTATACTTGGAGAGAAAAAAAAGCATAATTGGTTCAGATGCAATGTCAAATGTTAAATATCCCTGAATGACATCTCACTAAATTTCACCATACTATACGAGTTGATCAATGGTCTCCGGAGGCGGCTACTTTGATCCTGTGTGAAAAATCAAATTACTGCTAATGACAAAATCAGATTAGGTTAGTTCTGCAGCTGCAGCTTTTTACCTCCAAAAATATGACCTATCCCGCGTCTGGTTTTGGAATATTATTTCTGATTGCTTCCTCCCTGTCAGCACGACAGAGAGGCTAAATGGGGTCTTGGTGCTCGTCGGTCTCAATAGACTCGGTCGGCTCGCGCTTGCCAACCGTCCAGACATTCACATCTGTCCATTAAAAACTGCTGTACGGCTGCCTTCGCTCTCTCCATGTTTCTGTATTTCCGTTCGGCCCTCGTTCACTGGAAAATAAATATTAAGCTTCATCAGTAGTTAGAACTATTCAGTTACGCGAATTCACTTTCTGTATTATGATGATGACAGTGCAGTGCATTGTTTAAATACCCAACAAAAAAACTGCAAAAAGTGGAATGTGTGTGATATATGTGGTAATTTTAAGTACTTGGATTAAAAAAAATAAATGTTATACAAGCTACTTTTTTAATTGCAACATATTCTAAAAGATCAGGGGCTTTTGACAATGCATCAGGTGATTTAAATCCCCAAAGGCACTGCCCAGAAATGACAAAAATGTCATCATTTTTGTTTGTTTTGGGTGATATTTTGGAGAAGAAAACTGAAAACCTGTAACCACTGGCTTCCATAGTGCCTATTCTTCCTTCTATAAAAGTCAAGTCAAGTCGAGCTTTTTTGTCATTCTGCTACATGTGTTGACGTACAGAGGAATGAAATGTCATGTTTTGCAGGACAACGATGCTAAATAAATTAATCATTGATACAAGCAAAACACTGGACTTAAGAGCTATTTAAAATGCATAACTAAAATATAAGATACTTAACTATACACAAGAGAGGCTATACGAGTACTTTTAGATGAGACTGAACAACCTTGTGCAGGATATGTGCAAGAGAGGTATTAAAGGTGAATAATGAGCTAAAGAGGTATTTAAGGTTTAATATTGTGCTAAAGAGTTAAAGGTTGAAGCAATCAGTGGAACATGATTGTGGTACATTTATAGTAAACCGTTTTCTTTGTGTTCTTGTAAGATGGAGTTTAGATAAAATGTCAGGTGCATTTGAGAGAAGAGTGTTTCTACAGGTGGCTTGTCAAACCCACTCACCTGTATAAAGCACAATTTGAAATGCACAAGTTTATTTTTAAAATAAGTCACTCATTTGCTCTGGGCAAGGGAAATTAAATAATGCATGTATATATTATATTGCAGCCTCTTGCGATTATCTAATCGCAATGTTTCAATATGTGATTCGATTTTGAATAATCACACAGCCCTATTAAAAACTAACATTTTGGGATCTCTAGATTATAGAAATACACACTTTATTGTCATCAAAGGTTCAACCTTTATCATCCATTAAACTCTTAAGCCGCCTTTCCACTACACACGACATTTTGACACAACTATCGGAATACACTCACTTCTTGCAGTCGCACAGCATTTTTAGTTCTGACGTGCACCATGAGAGAGAAGCTGTTCTCGCAGTGTCCAAAATAAAGGAGTGCAAAAGCAAGAGCCATTACTCTGTGTTCACAGTGGTTGAATAAATGAATACTAGAAACTCATAGACCGCTAAAAATATTGGAGGGAATATGTAGAAAACATTAGAAAATTATATTTTTATTACTTACATTTATGAACAGAAATGTCTTTTGTAAATATAGACTTTCTCTAATTTAAAAAATTACAAAAAAAAAACTAGTATATCTCATTTCGAGCGTACGGACCTGCTTGAACAACACTGGAATACATCACATCCGGTCAACTGGTCGCATACGGACCAGTCGCAGGAGTTCAAATATTTCAACAGATCCACAGCTCAGTTCGGATCCGAATTTTCCGCATACGAAGATGATCGTAACTCCACGCAGCTCCCAGATTACTCTCCATTGGAAATGAATGACTTCTGGTCTGACGCTTGTCTTTTGTCGTGTGCAGTGGAAAGAAGGCTTGAAGCTGCCTTTCCGCTGCACGACATTTGGACACGACTGTCGAAATACGCCCCCTTGTGGCAGTCGCACATCATTTTCAGTTCTGACATGCGCCATGGGAGAGAAGCTGTTCTCGCAGCTATAGACATTAAATGGCGGCCACTATAAAGTAATAGTGGGGGGATAAAGTAACTGTTTCCGTCAGGCCATGCTTGACCTCTTTGGAAAAATGATTCTTTTTTTATAAACAAATTGCAGACATTCTCAGATGCTGGTCGTAAACCATAAAGCCTGAGCTAATGTTTAACATAAATATAAAAAAAAAAAACCCAGAGTACATTAAAGTTTGTTCGTAAATTTCTCTACCATCTTCAAATAAAATCAGAGCCCTCCACCGGTTGTTTCTTCTCTATTGTGCGGTTCCAAACACGTGACAAATAAATCATACATATCTGTTCCCCTGCTGATGGGCTCGTCCTCTGTGACTCTGTAACCAGAAGAGTTTAATGAAGAAGAATTATGGTATAGGAAATCTATACGGGGTCTCTCTGGAGAAAGGCATAGAGTACATCAACACAAGCATGTGAAGTACAGTATGATGCACATGTTTTCTGGATTATAATTTAGTGGAATGCTTTTTTAATTCTCCCAAAATGGAATCCCCATAAATATAAAATGCAAACATTTAAAAAATGAATGTAATATCCTGTTGTCCAACAAATATATTTAAAGGTTGATAGCCTGAAACCCTTTTAGAATTCAAGAAATATGTATGATAAAAGGGCTTTGGTTTTTAGGGAAAAAAATCTGTTTGTTAAAAAAATAAATAAATAAAAGGTGTTATATACTACAGTATCTAACTACAGGTTGGCTATGTTTATATATAATAACTTCAACTGTTAAAGGTATTAATGATTAGTTAAAGTTATTAGTTGGGCCAGACAGAATCTGCAGACATTTTTTGCTATTTCTGAGGAGAATTTTGTAAAAAAAAATCTGTGGATTTATGCGGAATGAGTTTGGAAGTATCATAACTAAAAACTTAATATATGAAATAAAGTATACCCTTTTAACTTCTATTTAATGTTTACAATGTAAATCAAATTAGATTATTTGGTAAACAAACTATATTTACAAACTGTATTGTAAATAAATTCATTTTATTTTTCATTTAAGTCATTAATATTACCGAAACTAATTTAAACTGAATACATATAGATTTACACACACGCATTTACACAAGTAAATAAACAGACTCAACGGTGGGCTAAAAATCTGCGTAAATCTGTGGATTTCTGCATGCACAGATTCCGAATGGGCCTATAGTTATTAGTAACTAATAAAGTTATACTAACTAATACGTTTTCTGATTTTGATTTTAATGCAATAATTTGCACCTTTTGTAAAGCTGCTTTTCATGATAATTATTGTGAAAAGCGCTATATTATAATAATATATATTGTTGTTTTTTGTCTAAAGGCTATAAAAGTTTGGTTTATTAGCTTTATGCAATGTACACAAAACAACGTGTAATTACTTTTAATTTCTACAAAATTACAATAAGATGATTATTTGAAAGCAATTGAGAATAAAAATATGGTTACTTCACATACCATAAACTCAATTTTGAGGAAACTTAATAAAAATTTTAAAGATGGCAAGTAACAAATAAACTAACCATGAAATATTAGAAACACTGAAATAGTGTTGTCTTGTAAAATACTACAGTAATCTACAACATTTTGATTTCGTGTTTTTCAGTGTATTGATCTAAATAGTGTTGTTGTTTTTAATACTGTTACAATTGCTGTTATCATATTGTAATTGTATTTTAAGTTATTATTTATTTATTAATAATAATAATAATATTAATAATTATTATTGTAATGTTTTAAACTCTAACTTAAAAGATTAAAAATTGTGTTTTATTGACATGTTTTGCTAACCAGGTCATTTATTTGTTGAAAATACAATAAACAATAATATTGTGGAATGTCATTAAATATAAAGTAATATAAAATATATATATATATATATATATATATATATATATATATATATATATATATATATATATATATATATATATATATATATATATATATATATATATATATATATATATATATATTTAACATATTATAATGTTTTCTATTTTTACCATATTATTTCAACATGGCAAAACTGAATTGCTATTATCATTCCAGGAATGTAATTCTTTAGAAATCGTGTAAAACTGATAATTTGGTATTAAATAAAATACATTATTTTCGATGTTAAACACATTTTTACTCATATTTGTGAAAACATATCTTGTACATATTATTTTTAGAATAAAGCTGAGCAAAACTATTAAATGTGTCCTTAATACAATTATTATTAATTATAAATAATCTTATTGAAAGTTTTGACAGTAGATTCTGATGAGTCAAACAATGGTTTGGCTGGCAAATAGTGTGAAGCCCAGAATATGTCTGTCCATCTGTCAGCAATCACTGTGATCTTCCTCTTGTGCCAGTTTCTTGTACAGTGGACATCTTATTTAGCTGTAGACGCGAACCTCTTGTTCAGCAGTTTGTCTCAACTGCAGCAGAATATTATAAATTATGCACACAGCCTACAAACATGTCAGAATCAGAGGGAAGCAGATGAGCCAAACTGAGGTTTTAGCATGAAGAAGATTCTCATTGGTGTGTAGATTTAGTCACTGATAAAGCACCAGGTACACGCACAACACACACACAAAGACACATGCAAAAGAGAGATTAACTGAAACCGCTTGTGCTTGGGATGCAGGCAATGTTTGATTGATTTATTGATTGTACCTTATGTTAGGTTTTTTACTATTTGGTAAATAATGAAATCAAATTTTCTTTTGATTATTGCTTTATACAGAGCAACAGCAAGGATTTATAAGCAGGTATAAGGACCCAAAAGTGAATCTACAGTTGTGTGTGTATTGATTTATAGTAAATGGATGGTCAGAGTAAACAAATGTTGTATACAGATTATATATAAGGGTTATACAGGTAACATTTTACAACAAGGTCTACTTTAGTTAATGCATTACACAAACATCAATAGTGAGAACTTCATTTGTTACTGAAGTTATCTTTAATGAAAGAAATAAATACAACTGTACTTTTGTTAGCTATTAGATTTATAGAATAAAACTTTTACAACATTTAATGAGTTATTAAACTTTATTGACACAAAATAACTTCTCCAAAGATTAATGAATTTAGTTTTTAATAATTCATTTAATTAATAAAAGTACTTTTCATACTGTTTAGTTGAATTTACTGCTGTTATTAATTTTAGACTCATTGTCTCTTATTTAGACTTATTGGCCTATTATTTGTTAAACTATTACCAAATTATTGGTCCATAAAGCTCCAGAATATTTTAAATCAATATCTCAGGCATGCCGCAGGACAGACTAACATGGGAAAATGTTTATGTTTTGGGGGAAAAGCCTATTAAAATCTTCAAGCATATGCTGCTGTGATGATCACCGTTAATCGCGTCCAAAATTAAAGTTTGTTTTGACATAATATACGTGCGTGTTTTACTGATATGTATTCAATAGAAACAAACATCAACAATTTCTATATTCAATAGAAATAACATCGTAGTGTTTAATATATCAATATAGGCATGGGCCGGTGTAAGATTCTGACAGTATGATAACCTTGGATATAAAATATCACGGTTTCACGGTTTTATGGTATTGGGATTACTGCTCTAATATATATTCTTTTAAAATGTCTTGTTAAAAAAAAAAAACTATTTTTCCCCTTTAAACACAATATTTTTTTGAGAAACTTTTGTAATATTTTGGAACAGTAAACACGTCAGACTAAATAATTCAAATGAATCACTGACCTCTGCTGTCTTCAAAAACGGTGTCTTTGGATATCTTTGCTGCTGGAGATACTGTTATCCTAAAAAACTTAAAACAAAACGGAAAAAAAACGTACATATACCGTAGGAACGGTATAGCAGCAAATATTGGTGGTTTTTAAACCTTGACTGTTCCAAATCGTGGTATACTCTGAAAATGGCCCCACGTCTAATCAACAGTGGCTAATAATTAAGGCCGGAGTGGGACTCCTTTTCAGCCATGGAGTTTCAAGCCTTAAATCACGACAGTCTATATTGAAATAAGGTCATTTCCAATTCAGTTTCTAATGACACTATCACGTCTTTTTCAAGGACACAGCTGCATTAGAACTTTTAATGTTTTTCATAAATATAAGAACATTAAAGAATAGCTAAATCTCCAACACTATTCTTTAAAACATCACAATGTCCTTTCCTGCAATATCTGAATATATATTCTGTGCAAAATTCTTTATGTATATCCAGTCCTTTGTAACGGTGGTCACACAAAAAATATAATATGTACAACTACATAAGTAACCCAAACAGTATTATATGTCTTAACACTAAAAGTGAAAAAAACAAAACAAACTGATTATTTAGGTGAGGTTTGAACTCGGGTCGGCGGTGTCATAAGGCACCTTGCTGACCACTGGACCACTATTGTGCTGTTTTACTGGTAGCGTATTGCACTTATCTGCAAGACTCTTTCAACCACAATTACTTTCTATTGATGGCTTAATTTTTTTTCTCCCCTTATTAGATTTCTAATCAAGTTATGTCAGATTTATTTAAGTAGTGAATCATCTGATTTTCAATGAGCAGGTGTAATATTCATTAATACTAATTATTTGAATTCTTATATTCACTAAGGTGCCGCTGTTTGGGGTCGAATGATAGTTACATCATCATTAAACTGCAGACTGCATTTTGCTCATAGGGCTGTGAGAAAATAAATAAAAAGAGCGGAGCTGTGGCAAAATAATGGATGAAAAGAGTGAGGCGACAGTCAAATAAATAAACAAATGAAACAAGTGCAATTGCTGAGAGTGCAAGCAGCTAGGGACACCGGCTCTCGCAGCACAAAAAAATGGACCAGCTCACTGGGAATTCTCCCGATTAGCCAATTTGGGCCTGACATCAATAGTGGCTTCATTTAAATGTATTTATTTATGTATTTATTATGTGTGTGTGATACACATATAAACAAAACGATACAAATAAGACAATTTTGTTACATAGATTTTATATATATATATATATATATATAAATATATATATATATATATATATATATATATATATATATATATATATATATATATATATATATATTGTACTGTGTATATTTTATTATGTATAGACATTTTTATTTGAATTCTATTAATCATGATTCATTTTTGCCCAGCGCTATATATAATAATTCTCTGTATTTTGAAACTGGCCAACAACACCTTTCATATGTATTATTACAAGATATTGTATCGTTGAATATTTCTCTAGTCAATATTCAACATGTTATTGATCATTTAGCCCACCCCCCACCCCCTCACCCCCCTCATAAGAAACCTTTTAATGATTCTCTCTCGTTCTTTTCCAAAAAGAAATATTTTCATGCAAACAAGAGATGTGAGGGTCCTTTTGTGTGTATTGTTTTCATAAACGCTCCCATTAATGTGGGCCTGACCTGTCCAGCGAGTTAAGCCTGGGTAGAAGCCAGCTTTGCAGTGTAATTTATGACCCCGAGTCAAGCCAGATTAGTCCTGATTGGATCGTCTGTGCCATATGTGACCTACAATCTGCACTCTGCTTGTATTGGCAGTCTGAAGGGGTCAGCAAACTCCCTGGGCATAGGCTGTCATGGGAACGACCTCTGGATCCTCCGTTGGGCTGTTTCTGTGCCCCCGCTCATCTTGAGGCAGAGCCATCCACATTTCTGTATGTCACTCTTATATTCTTCTGCTCCATTTCACAACTCCGCTGCACTGCACTGAGTTGCATATATAGTTGCACGCACACGCAAAAAACATGTTTGCAATGATATACATTTTGTAATATATATATTTTCTTGGAATGAACAGATTTTTTACAGTCGAATATTAATTTATTTAGCTCTTATAGAATTATGGTTCGTTTGTTTTTCAATCAGTGAAGAATGATCAGCACTATTACTGATGCATCAATTGTGTTGAGTAAAATATTTGATTTCATAACTTATTTTTAATATAGGATCTATCTTTCTGTCTGTCTGTCTGTAGAATGTAGACATTAAGGTACTATAGACATAGACATAGATAAATAGACGGAGACAGCAGACAAAAAAAAGAAAAAAACAAGCCTCTTGAAAATTCTCTAAATTTCTCTGGATTCACTACATTCATTTTAAGTAAAATGTTAATATTTGCATGCCCGTAACCTGGTGAAAGGGTTGTTCTTTTTTTCTTAAACAGTGGACCTTTTTGCTGTCATTCGCCTTATTTTCTAATTAACTCTGAGGTTTAAATACTGCATTTAAAGCCCTATTTTTAAAAACTGTATTAGCTTGTTGGATGGTTATCATAACCACACATTTTATTGTACCAAAATATTTCCTAAAGATTAAGAATAAATAAATATAAATAAATACTTATTTTTTTAAATACAAATGTATTATATCACACAGTGCTCAGCATATATGAGTACACCCCATTTTGAAAATGAATATTTCTATCCATTTCTCAGTGAATATACAGCAGGTCATATTTTGGTTCATTTGAACAAAACAGATTTATTAAACAGACATATTTATTGAAATAATATTTTATTCACTAAACATCTTTAGAAATTGAATATTTAGAGTTTAGAAATAAATATAAATTTAAATTCATGCAAAATATTGCAAACAAAATTAAACTGCAAATTTCAACAAAATCTTTTAGAAAAAAAAAAGTTTTTTCTATTTTTTTAAATTGTATTTCATATAAATTTAAGCTACTATTTTTTGGAACTTTATCTTAAGTTATTTTGGTAGATTATTCAGTACTAAAGCCAAATCTGGAGCTAATCTAATGTACATGCACAAATATAATGTTTTAACGCATCCTATAGAAAATATGAATTTAAATACAAGATTTGTGAGGGGTGTACTCGTATACACTGAGCACATCATTAGAAAAAATAGCAATCTGTTAAAGTTTTAAATTAAAAACTGTTGCCTTATTGTCAGTTATTAGGCAAATGACAAACTGGTCAGCAACTTTCCTCAGTCAGAATTTGGCCATTTGAATAAAAAATATTAAAACATAATAATAATACTAATAATAATAGTGTAGAGCTTCATGATTTTTCTCGTAAAAAAGTTCATTAAAAAAATTATTGATGACAACAATAGTCAAAGTATTCAAATTAATTGTAATATGGGCGGCTTTTGATGCTTCGCAACTTTTATTGATTATTTATGAATTTTATATGATTATATATTTTTTTGTTTCAAGAATAAGTCCAATATTTAGAATAAAAGATGTTTTCTCTTTTTAAAAACAAAACATTAGTGAAAGATGACTTCAGGTGGTCTTACCCTTTAATTGCCCCACAAAGTTAAAATATTTGGATTGCTTTTCTTAACTCCTATATGTCACTAGTTAACACACTTAATGCTTTTTTTTTTCAACACATCCCATGATTTCAAAAATATCAGCCTCTACCAAATGGTTTATGTCGGTTTATGGTAAAAGTACCAGAATTAATACATGAAATCAAAAAATATGACCAATATAAATATATATATATAAATAAACATTTTTGAATACAAAATTATCTTTATATGTAGGAGTATTACATAAAAATTTCAGATTCTTATTTAACATGTTTTCTTGTTTTACTATAAAACCAAAATCAAGTGTAGTAGTGCAACAGAACTATGCTTGTTTGATTTATTTATTTATTTTTTATTTTTATTTTTATTTTTGCAAACCAACAATGCTGTGTGTAAACCAATATTGAAAATAGTCATTATTTTAAACAGTCAAAACATAGTCAACCATTTGGTAAAGCACACAGTTAAAGGGTTAAAGCCTTATGATGGCATAGCAGACAAAAATAAGATAAATAAGCTTATGTATGGGACCAATTCTGGACCTTTGTCAGTGAGGGGTGGGTCTTTCAAACCACCTGAAACCCCCCACCTGATTACGAGTCTGATTTGTATTATTCTATAAATGTCAAATAACATTTTCCACCTTTTAAAAAAAAAGATTAAATATAAAAAATCTTTTTTTGACAGTTGGTTATAATTTGTTCTGATTAAAAATTAGGGTTATTCCACCAAATAATGTTTTTCTAAATATTGACATTTTCTAACTTTGTACTACTTTTTTTTTTTTTACTTGAGAACTTAATAAAAACAATAGTTTTGTGCAAAACATTAATTAAAAAAAGTCTGAAATGGATTTTTTAAATATATAATGTAAGTTTTATTTAATTTAATTTTTATTTATTTAATTTTTATTTAATTTATTTTATT